>NC_088930.1:56365000-56502500 GCF_038396675.1 Hydra vulgaris
TATATATATATATATATATATATATATATATATATATATATATATATATATATATATATATATATATATATACATATGTTAATGTATTTTAGAAATAGAGTGCTCAATGTTCTTAAAGAACAGAGCAATAATAAATTAGTAAAAAGCACTTATCTAACTTTTTTCTTCAAATTTAAGTTTCACCATTGCTAGATCATCAGGAAGAGTTACTAAATCTCAAAAAAAATTCAATTTATAGAAAAAAATATTTTACAGGAAGAAATAAATTATTATCACTGAAAATGAAAAAAAATTTTAATTACTGTACTTTTTTGGTTAACGGGAAGTTACAGAAAGTAATTATTAAATAAATTTCTTTGGAATGGGGAAAATTTGATTTAGTCATATGTTTTTATAACTTTTTAAAAGGTCTTTAATTTTGTGCCTTTACTTAGAAGTTAATTGATTTTTTATTTAATAAATTTTCCTGATTTAAATGGTAATTATTTCAATTTTTTCTTGCAATCATAGCATACATTTTTTTGGAAATGTTATTATTTGCAGGGGCAGATTTTAGAATCGACCATTGTAAATTATACATACATACATATATATATATATATATATATATATATATATATATATATATATATATATATATATATATATATATATATATATATATATATATATATATATATATATATATATATATAGATATATATATATATACATATATATATATATATATATATATATATATATATATATATAAATATATATATATATATATATACATTTATTTATATATATATATATATATATATATATATATATATATATATATATATATATATATATACATATATATATATATATATATATAAATATATATATATATATATATATATACATTTATTTATATATATATATATATATATATATATATATATATATATATATATTTATATAAATATATATATATATATATATATAAATTAGCAATAATAAATTAGTAAAAAAGTAAAAAAAATATATGTACATATATATATATATATATATATATATATATATATATATATATATATACATATATATATATATATAAATATATATACTTTTATATATATATATATATATATACATATATATATATATATATATATATATATATAGTTTAGGGTGGGTCATCAAGAGGTAAATGTTAATTTGGGGCTGTGAAACATTACTAAAATGTTGCATTACAGTCTACTTATGAAAAAAACTCCTTTTGAAATAAAATTGAAGCGTGTCTTGGATCCGCAACTTTGGGAATTAAAATTACTGTATAATCGTATAATGTAAATAAACGTGGTTTAATGCTATATTCCATTACTCGACATCTTGTTACATTAAATTTAAAAATGCAAGTAGTTGTTAAAGGAGAGATAGTCAGAGTGTAGTAGGCAACACATAGCAGCAATTTGTTTCAGTTATTTGCTATTTTTTATGGCTCAAGAAGTCAGATTTAGAGTCAATTTTCGGTAATTCTGCTCGAGATTTACGACACTGCAAATTCATTCCATGTCGTGATTTGTGCCCGAAAACTTTCATAGTTTTTGCTTTCATAGAATGGCATGGAATATCACTCAAGACATCAACGTGGAACTGGAATTGTTCAAGATCATCATTAGAAACAGTTGATAAAAGGGGTGGTGGTGTTGCAATAGCAACAGACCAGTCAATCATTTTTATCAATGATGAAGCTTCCGGATCAAACTTGATGCTTGATTTATCAAAGACACGTATCTTGCTACTTTGTGATGTAGCTCGTGCGTCAATTATTTTGTCACACGAAAACTGACGAGTTGATACATTTTCATCTGTAACTGCTCCAATAAGAATGTTCTCAGGATGAGCAAAATAGCAGTTGCTTTGCAACACTGGTTCAAGAATTTTCCACTCTTCTTTCCCTAGTTCATAGCACTGCTTCATAAGATAAAAGAAGTTTCTTGCTCCGTCAAGGCAGAAAGAATGTTGCTTTATGTTGAACCACGATGGCGCATAAACATTTACGATGAATCTTGTAATTCTTTGCAATGGTTTTGAAGGATTTTACTTAGACATATACAAACGTAAAATACGATTGGCCTTTGTTAGCCACCTTGCATGGTTCAGATTTCCTGGCATAGCAGTCTGGAGGAACAATATTTGATCACAAGCAGTGTATCCCTGCTGAACAGCTAAGCAAGCTTTTAGAAGGTATATCTGATCAGAGCTTAAATCTTTCTTGACATCAACACTTACATCCTCAACTTTACCAGGTATATGTTTAAAGTTCACAATATCTAAATCTTTTGGATCAAAATTAAGTGCAATGTCTATTTTACCTGTTGAAGTAGCTGAACCTGTTGAACGTCCACCATTCACAACAGAGAAATATTTTCTAAAAGGTAGTTCATTTGCATGTAACAAGCAGACCAACCATTGCAATGTTCTACCAAGACCTTCTTCTAATTTTCTGATTTCTTCATTATTTTGACCTGTGTTATTCACAGAACCATCGCAAACAACTGCTGCTAAAGTGTCTGATGATTTGATGTTGTTGATGCTCAATAATATCTCTTGTGCAATATCAACAGCTTTACTACTTTGTGGCGTGACATGATTGACATATTTGTTTTGCGGAAATGACACTATCACATAATGTTCTTCTTTGAAATTTCGTTGGACACCACTTGTTTTAACGGAAGTGATATCCTGCTTTCCATCAAATCCAATGCAAAGTATTTTTTGGACTTCAGCAGCATGCTTCTTAACTTCTTTTTTCCTCCACATATTTCTCTGACGACGAAGTTTTGCTGGATCAATTGCATTCTCTTGTGTTATAAGATCTAAATCTTTTAGTACAGCATTTGCTATTAGGCAAGCATCCCTGTTACTGATTTTACACATATCCATGGCCTTACACAACTCAGGATATTGTTTAGTGTTGTAAACCTTCATCTCTTCATCACTTGACATCTCATTATCACTTGACATCACTTCATAACTTGACATCACTTTACTATCTGACATCTCAATTGGCAAAAATTCTTCATCTGGCTTTGACTGTTCATTATCACTGCAATATGTTTCATTTGGATCAATTTCTTTATCAAACTTTATTTTCTTATCTGTAATCGGTAAATTGCATGTTTTACTTCCTCTTTTTTCTCTCTTCTGCAGCTTAATTGTTTCTTCTTTGTCTGCTTTTCCTATTACCATCTTCCGTACCGTTTTTTGATCTATCCAGAACTCCCATTCAAGTGTTGGAATTTTTTTTGGAAGTTGACATGAACAAGCTGACCTTTCTCGAACACCTTTATTAAAACACTTACACAGACAAATATCGAATAGTTGGTCTAACATCTGTAAACTTGATTTAAATGTTGCAGAGGACTTCTTGCGGTCAGAGTATTTACCAAGCTCATGTACTTTGTTAATTAGTCTCTTTATGCGAATAACTAAGCTGCTGACTGCAATGGTAGGAATACTTACTTTGTAGTACAGTGCTTTAATTTCATTAGCTATGACTGTTGCTCTTTCAGTAACACTTGCGCAATTGTTATTTTTTAATAAATAGTCATATGCTTTGAAAACATCAGCAGAAGTTGGCAGTTGATTTGTTTGGAATGGTCTAGGTTGTCCAAGTATACCATGTTCAGTTTCACTTCTTGTTTTAACAGTAGCCATTTTTATTTTCAATTTTAACTAATTAAACTAAAACAAAAAAACAAAACAACGTAATTTAAATGTAATATATACAAGTATATATCTTATAATGAAGTACAGGATCATGTTATCGGAAGTCAACAAACAACACTAACAGCTTTTTGTCTTTATTTCGTAGGGTGCTCTAAACTTTTGCAAAGTTCTGTATACTATTAATAAAATATTATTAACATGAATCATCAAAAAACCTAAATCTTAATGCTTTTATCCTGCAATTATACAACTGTTGTAAAATAGCATCAGTTTGACCTAATATAGTAAAATTCAAGTTAAAGTTGGCAAAACTAAATCAAATTTTTATTACATTTCTTTTACATATCATTAATAGAGACAACAAAATGCAACTTTATTTTCATGTTTCATAAAAAAAAAAAAATTTGACCCACCCTAATATATATATACATATATATACATATATATATATATATATATATATATATATATATATATATATATATATATATATATATATATATAGATAGATAGATATAACGCTAGATTAACTTAAGGTGGCCTTTTGTCAAAAAACTTTACTGAAAGTGGCATTTTACAAAACCTCCGAAATTTTTTAATAAAAATGCTTTTATTAAATGAAATCATGTTGAAAACTAATCAGAAATGGATGATAAGCGAACGAGAGTATTGTATGCCAAAAACATTGAAAAAAAGCAAAAAGTCTACTTAGCGTTTTTTTTTATCAATTAAGGGTTAACTTTACAAAGATAATAACGTTTGATCAACTTAAAATGGACTATTCCACATTTAGCTAATATTTTATATAATAATCGAATAGTAATAAATTTTCGAACGTGAAATACATCAAAATATTTAAAACAAATTAACGTCGGAGTTTTAATGATTGTATGAAAAGGAGACTTGGTGCGAAAATTCGTTTATGATAAGGTTTATTGACAACATGTGTGAAACTTCGTCTAAAGTGGATTTTTTTTTAAATGTTTGAAACTTCGTCTAAAGTGGATTTCTTAAAAACGTATTTGAAAATTCTAATATAATAAATTTATTAAAAACATAACTGAAACTTCGACTAAAGTGGGTTTATTAAAAACATGTTTTAAACTTGCTTAGAGTAAATATTTTTTAAACATGTATGAAATTTAGCCTGAAAGTGGATTTATTTTAAAGATGTTTGAAACTTCGCCTAAAAGTGTATTTATTTAAAAGTGTTTGAAACTTTAAAAACATGTGTGAAAGTTTGCTTAAAGTGGAATTATTTTGAAGATGTTTTAAACTTCGCCTAAAGTGGATTTATTGAAAACTTGTTTGAAACTTCGTCTAAAGTAAAGTTTTTAAAAACATGTATGAGACTTAGTATAAAGCGGATTTGCTTAAGAGATGTTTGAAACTTCGCCTAAAGTGTATTTATTTAAAAGTGTTTGAAACTTTGAAAACATGTGTGAAAGTTTGCTTTACGTTGGATTTATTGAAAGCATGTTTTAGAATTCGCCTCATTTAATTTTTTTTTAAACATATATGAAACTTAGCTAAAAGTGGATTTATTTTAGAGATGTTGGAAACTTTGCTTAAAGTGGATTTATTTAAGACATTTTTTTAATTTTATGTGTTTAAAAATTCATTCATCACATTTTTTTTAATTTTACATGTTTAAAAATTTGTTTGATGTAGATTTTATTTAAATTATTTTAAAAAATTTTCTTAAGGTTAATTCCTTTAAAACATGATTAAAACTTAGCTCAAAGTGGATTTATTTAAGAGATGTTTTAAACTTCGCCTAAAGTGGGTTGATTGAAAATATGTTTGAAAACTTTGCCTTTAGTTGGTTTATTTAAGACGTGATTAAAAACTTCGGTTAAAGTGGATTTATTGAAAACATGTTTGAAAATTCGTTTGAAGTATATCTATTAAAAAATATTTATAAAACTTTGTCTAAAAAAGATTTATTTAAATCATGCTTAAAAGTTCCTTTACTTAAAGTTAGTTTATTTTCAAGTGATGTAAAGTTCTTAATAAAAAATAATAAAAACTTACCTTTTTATAAGAGATGTTTGAAGCTTCTCTTAAAGTGGTTTATTTAAATATATGTATGGAAACTTCACTTAAAGTGGATTTATTGAAATCATGCTTAAAATCTCCGCTTAAAGTGATTTTATTTAAAACATGTTTGAATTTTTAAAGTTTGCTTAAAAAGGATCGTTTAAAAATTTACTTAAAGTTTATAAAAAAATAAGTGTAAAAAAAAAGTTTTAGGTTTGCTTTAAAATAAATTGAAAAGTATTTTGAATAACTTTACACAGAAAAATATTTTTTTTAATAAAAAATTTATTCGTTTGTATTTTAATAATCGAATTTGTAATAAGTATTCTACTATTAAAAATGTTAAATGTTAAATAAGTTTTCCTAAAAGGTAAGCATCGACGTTACGTTTTTTCTTCATAACGAAATAGCAAATATAATACAAACTTCTACATTAATCTTCAAGGTAAATCGAATTTTCTAAAGCTTTAAAAGAACATTTTATGCGTTTTAAATCTAATCGCATAAAAAGTTATATTTTCATAAGAGTTGTGTGTTTCTTTTATTAATAAATAAAGTACAAACTTTTATGTCGAAACGGATTTTAATATCTAAGCTTTAAATAATAAAATTCGTTTAGATGTAAAAGTTTTTACTTTATTTTTAATTAAACAAAAATCAAACCCTTTTTTTTTTAATTTACTTTGTCACTATATGTTTTACGTACATTTAACTTTAATATATTTATAAATACAAGTATATTTATATGTATTCATTTATAAATAAGATAAGAATTTTAAAAGCTGAGAGATAATAGTATAAAAGTTAAAATTTATCGATGAATATAAGTCTAGTTGAAAATAGTACAAAAAATATTTTATGAACTTATTTACTTAATTACTTGCTCGTTACGTTTGGGGTGGAGATGATATATAAGGGTTTTAAAGAAAACCCTTATATATCATCTCCACCCCATACCCCTTATATATCATCTCCACCCCAAACTGACCAATGCAAAAAAGAATTCCTGTTTTTACAAATCAATTTTAATTATAGATTAAACTGTGTTAAGCAATAATTAATTGTATTTTTTGTTAGTTTAAACGGCTGTCGGATGCGGGATGAAAAAAGTAGGGAAAAAAGGCCGGAAAAACTATTAACGACTTTTATTGAGTGAAATATAAACAAGTTTTTATACAGCATTTTAAAGACAAATTAAGACATTTAGCAGGTTTCGGGTCGTCCATAAATTACACCATGCTTTAGGAAGGGAAAAGGGGTTTGACAACTCGTACGGAACTTGCTACTAAAGAGTTACAATGTTGTGTAGAGGTGGGGAGGAAGGGTAAAAAAAAGGTCAGGAATTGCGCAACGTAACTTTTGGAAAACCCCTTTGCAAAAAAGTTCAAAATTACTTTCTAATTTTTGAACAGGAGATTTATTCAGTTGCACATTTGAATTTTGAATATCTTTTGACTGATGCTGACTTTTTAAAGGTTTTTCTAGAAGTAAAGATCTTTAAATTTTAGATATAACCATTACAAGTTTTAAAATCAAATAACAACAAATATAAGATTTAATAACATTTATTCTAAAATTATCACTATTTCATAAAGAAAAATCAAACATTACCATGTAAATGATCAATTGTCTCACTTTCAAGTTTGCCTCCTTTTTCAGGTTCACCTTCATTGGGTTTTACTATTTGAAGTTAAATTTAGATGCAGTGTGTTTATTTAAAGTAATAGAAATTATTATTGAAAAATATAACTTTAGTCTAATTTAATAAATGAACGTACAAGTTGTTCAAGTGAAGTAAATAATTATTTCTAAATGAACAAGACTGCGAAGTCTTGTTAATTTAGAGTCGCATAAAAGATTTTTACACATTTATTCTTAAAATTTTTAATTTAGGTTGTTATAATTTGTGCGCAAATAACCTATTTTTTTAATGTAAAAACATAACTTACTTTTAAGGTATTATATATTAAATTCTATTAAAAAGTATATAAATGTCCTAAAAACTATATCTTATATTTGTTTAGTTATACTCTAATGATACAAAAACTACTTTATACCTGCGTCGATAGCCAACAAGTGTTTTCCTGTAGACAAAATTTGTTGGTGGGCGGCAGGTGCTTGATAAATATTTTCATTTAAATTTTTGCTATGACCAAAATGTTTATAAACTAAATTTTTTTCTAAATCACTAGGTTTATTGCAGCCATAAGCATGCTTAATCTATTTCCATGTTGTATCAGTTAATCTAGACTTATTTATAATATGCAATTTATCACAAACATTAGTTAACCTATGTCAGCCTGAACAATGCTCTTCTAAACTTTGACAATTAGGAAATACGTTAACATTTGATTCCAGAACTCCCACATTGCTTCTAACAACTGGATCGGATAAAATTTCCATGGCACGGACAATATCTTCGGGAATTAAAACAGGGACAAGATGATTTGAACCTTTACCACTTTGGAAAGTTATTTTCATGTTTGTTTCATTTGTCTCAGTTAAATCTTCAGCACGTTGTGCATCTAACCATGCATCCTTTGCTGCTTTAAACCACTCGGATAACAAAAGACGGACAGGCTCACCGCCTTGTCTACCAATAAATTAAACAAGCCTTGTACATGCAGCATCACGCAGTCCAACGTAAGCGTAAAGATCCCATAAGACAAAGTTATCCTTTTTGTACTTTTTCAAAATAGATATGGAATAATCACGTATCATTTGAACATTTGATTCAATTGGTAATTTTGATGGTTTCTTTAAACTTAAAGGGTTTTCTTTTCTCTTCGTAATTTAGTTCGTTTTTTTCATTCAAGTCGGTGAAACATAAGTTTGGTCATTCAGTGTTGAAGAGAAAAAGGTTTCAGGATCTTTTATTGAAGTTCTATAAAAAATTTAATAAAAGACTTTTATCAAGTAGGAAAAACATGTTTACAAATATGTTTAAAAGTCAAACTAATATCTCAAAAAAAATTTTAAAAATTCCTACAACGATAAAAATTTCTTTTACTTTTTACCTGAGATTCCGATATACAATTACCGGTTCTGCTTATGTGACTCAACTCGGAATTTGATAAAATGTTGATAAAGTTCTAAACTAAAACAAAGATTTATAAGTTGATATTGGTTATAGAACGAGAAAACTTAAGATAAAGTTTGCCTTTTAGCAAACAATCAATTCCATTTTTTACCTGAGCTTTTTCCGAAACACCATTAATGATATGATTACTCACTTCACATAATTCAGTGTATGAAGAACTATTGACCGTATTCTATAATAACAACAAACTTTTTTTTTAGTAAGTTGAAAAAATTTTTGAATAATGCTAGTGAAAAAATAAAAACTTATAGTGCTCTCGTAATAACATTAATTCCCTAAAATGCTAGTATAATTTTTAACCTGAGGTTCAGCCGATAAGTCATTAACAGCACTGCTAACAGGGGTTAACATAATATTTATTGAACTATTGATAAAATCCGGAAATAACAACAAAATTTAAATACATAATTTTTTTAAATATTGAAGAAATTAAACTAAAAAAAATTTTGAAATAAATGGCACTTATAAAAAACAATTAAACAAAAAATACCTGAACAAAAGTGCTGACAACGAAGTCAACCGCATCACTCGTTTCCGTTAAAAACAAATATAAATTATTTGCATTATTGTCCTGCTAAAAAAAATTATAAATAATAATAAATAAATAAATAAAAATGAGATTTTTTCATTTAATGTATTTTTAAAAGGATTTAGATAGCAACTAGAAAAAAATAATTTATGCAAAAATATTTATGTAAAATAATATTATTTACGGAATGTTAGAGGTTTGGTGTAAAAGTAAACATTTGTCCTATGATTATATACAAAAAAGGTAATGATAATAATTCCAGATACAAACGGAATTTTTTATACATAAAAACATAACCTTAATAAACTTTTTAATAACTTAATATAATAACTAAATAAATTTGTTTTACAAAGATTTTTGCAATATTTCAATTAAACATTGCCGTGGCTAGTGAGTCTTTCCCCACCTCCCTTCAAAAAAAACAACAACCTGTTTTTTGAGTTCAAAAATCTGGACAAATTTTTCACTAGATAAAACTAAAGATAAAGGTCCGCAAGTTTACAAAAGAGCTCTCTAAAATTGCACCACCTTACCATTAGGGGTGTGGGGTAGCCTAGCAACCGCTCTGCATTTAACGAAATTTTTAATAATAAAACTGAATATAGGCAATAATTTAACTAAATCGTTAAAAAAACTACCTCTGTAAAAGAAAAACTGTATTTATTGTCTTCAACTAAATCAACTACTCGAATATTCGATCCTTGCTCTGTAATCAAATTTGATTTAAGATTTTAAAAATGCTAAAAATTACTTCTATTTATATTTATATTGATACTTACTAAAAAATTTCTTATTAAATAAGTAATACTAACAAAAAACAAAGTTTAAAATAGCTATAAAACTATATTTTATAAATTTAAATTTTTTTTTGAACGCTAATAATAAAAAGTCAAATAAAATTTTCAAATTATAAAAAACAAATGAGTCGTTTTTGATCTAAAGCTCTTGCGAACCATTTATATTTATGCATGCTTTAAATTAAAATCTTTAAGGATCATACAGAACGAAGTTTATGGCGCGGAAGTAAAAACTATTTTTATTTGATATCATAATGTTTAAAACTTTTTATTTTAATAAAGCTTTTTTCAAAATACTCCTGAGTAAATCTGATTTAATATAAATTTTTATTTGCTCGTCATTTGTAAATGAGTTTTCCAATCTAAAAATTTTTTTTTGCAAAATACTTAGGTAAGTCCCATAAAGTTAATTTAAATGTATTTACTACTTTTTGTCAAATTTTAATCGGGTTGACTAATTCATTTTCGGCTATATACGATACCAAAAATTTACATTGGTAGCCAAAATATATCATGATGAAAATTTCATGTTAATTTAATGTTTAAACTATAGTTAAAATTTTTCAAGTTTCTTATTCGATTAAATTTTTTTTAAGCTAATAAGAAATTTGAATTTTACAGTTTTAAAAAATAAAAATAAGTTTTCTTAAATAATATACATTCTGAAAACTAAAAGTAGATATTTGCAAAAAATATATTTGTAAACAAAAGCAAGATTTAGAATTTCTATATATAAATTCAATTTTATAAACTAACTTTTTCTTTTTTCTTCTTTAAACTTCCGGCACAATATCCTTTCCTTCATAAAATAAAAAAGTTTACTGTTATAAAATTTCTATCAACTTGACTACAAGTGTGCTTTAAGAAAATAACGCTATTTCATAAATCACATGCAAATCAAAGTATTAAATGTATTTTATCTAAAATTTATAAATATTATATTTTAGTATTTTGTAGAATAAAGTTCTATTTAAATAATACAAAATAAACTAAAACAAAAAAAATTATATTACAGCTATGTGCCAGTCAAGGTTTTTTCTCCGTAACAATAGGTTATTTCTTCAACTTTTTCTATTTTTCTTATTGATAAGAGGCAAAGAAATGAGACATTCTTTATGGTTAACTTTTTCATTTTACAGTTAGGAAAGTATTTAAAATCATTACCTAGCATACCAAAAGAACCATCATCTTTGGTTGCATCAATACTAAATTTTTTAATAATTTAAAGAAATTTAATAAATTCGAGTTATATTTGGGGCAATGTTCATATTAAAAGTAAATAAATATTTTTCAGTTAAGTCAACAAACTAAATACAAAATATTATTTGTAAGTTGTATTTGTTACTAAACAAATTTTACCAATATGCTTCATTGTTGTGCTTAAAACTAAATACATACAACTCAAAGCCTTCGTTTTCATAAATTTCTTCAAGCTCTTTCATTTCATTCTTTTTTTTTAAGACTCCTTGGTTAACAGCAACAAATTCACCCTTGCCTTTTTCTGTTGTTGTAAATATTCCAAACCGAAATTTTTTTGTAAAAATGCGTGTTTTTAGAAATAGTTTTAAAATAAATTTACATCGATGATTATTAATTGTAGTTTAATTAGAAAATTATCATACTCCAAAGAATTATATTGTTATTTCATAAATCTAATATATTGCTTTCTTAGCAAGCTTACCTTTGTAATCATTTATAAAAATTTTTTTTCAAGATTTTCAGGGTCAGATTTACTCTGGTAAAATTTTTCTGCTTTTTCATTTTGAAAGCAGCGTTTCTTTTTCTGTGTTAACTTTCACAAACAAAAACACAACTTATTAAAAAATAAATATATTTTAATCTATATATAATTAATTATCTCGAATTACTTCTTTGTTTTAGAAAATAACGCACTAATTTTGTTTTGCTGTTTTTTAAAAGAGTAATCAAGTAACTTAAAGATATATAAGCATTTACTTTCTTTGATGAATTCAAATTTTCAGACTAGTTTCAAATAAATCTTAAATAGAATTTAAAAATACCCAACACATTTGAGTTAACATTCTTTAAATAAAGAGAATTTGTTCCAAATTATTTATACAAACGTAAATCTTTGGCTGGTTTTTTAATGTTACTATACAAAATTTTGTTTTTCATTTTAGCGTTGTTATTGAAAAAAATTGTTTTGTTAATTATATTTAATTTTTTTTTCTATGCAAACTTCCCAGTTAGGCACGGGTTCTAAAAAACGACGGTTTTTGAACGTTCAAAAAACGTCCAAAACGTTCAACAGACTTTCAAAACATGTTTAAAAGAAATCTTTTTTACGTGCCCACTGGGTATTGCTTCTAGTTAATAATAAAAGATAAGAAAGTAGTCAAAGTTTTACTATTGCACACGTTTAAAGTTCTATAGTTTATGCAAATGTCATTTTATTTTGAAATAAAACTCCCTTTTTTTAATTTTGAATCAAGTTGGGCTATGAATTGCAGTTAAAAAAAAATGAAATCTTTTTTTTAAGGTTCACCACTAAAAAAAAAAAAATTTTTTATCAAAAGTTGGTTTTTGAGATTACTTTTGTTTTATAGTAATTCAACATAGCTGTAAACGTTTCTGAAGTCCGTTTTGATATATCTTGATTATTTTTTGAGGTATTTCACTTTATTTAGACCTTATCAGACAACTTTCCATAGCAACGGCCCCTAGCAACACAAACTTATATTTATAATTGCCCTCTCTCTTTGACTTGACTTAAGTTTTTTTGTCACATTTGGTTTGTCACGCATTAGTTTAGAAGGCCAGCATGGTTTGACAAAAGTTTAGAATATAACAGTGCATGGAAGTTGTTATTTTTGTATGATTCATCAGATACTATCTCCTGATAATTTATTATTGTAATTTAAAAGCTTTGTATATTTTTTTATTATTTAGTGTAAAACATCAGTTTTATATTATATATTTTAAAATATTAGAATATTATATATAATGAGAAGCAACAAAAAAATAAGTTTAAAAAGAGCATTTAATGGCAACCAGTGGACCAAAACACCTACCCTAAAGAGAAGACAAAAATGTTGAGCGTGTTTCAGTTAGTGCCAACATGAAAAAAACTCTTCAGGTTACAGCATTTACAAACCAAAAGTTAATTTGCCAGTATGGATATATTATATCATTAAGTAAGAGTTTAAAGAATTGAGTGATGACAACCTTTTGAAAAAATGCACTCATGGTCAAACACAGAATTCTCATGAGGATCCTAATAGTATTATATGGTCTAGATGCCCAAAAACATTTTTATTGACAAAGCTTCATTTGAGTTAGAAGTGAACTGTGCTGTATTGTATTTTAATGAGGAAACTGCTGGTGTTCAGAGAGTAATTAGTAACCTCAACCTTGAAAATGGTGTAAAATCCACAGTGTCTTCATTTTGTAGGGATCAAAAACGCGTCACCAGTATAAATAAAAAAGACTCTTAAAAAAAAAAGTAGAAGGATGCATTTAATAGCCATAAATAAGGGTTGGCAAGATAAAAAACAACAACTGGAAACTTTTAAACCATACTTATCTTTAAGTTTTTGATATTTTTTTTAGTTATAAAATGTTTATTGTTGTTTTTCTGCATTCACTTTTTTGTGAAATTTTTAATTTTTGAAATTCCATAACTTTTGAATAACTTAATTTTTTTGCTTCAAATTTTCAAGACATGTTCAACATATAATTATGGAGGGCCTGAACCAAAATATATGCTAAAAACAAAGTAGTTAATGAACTATTTACATTTTATTATTTTCTTTCATTAGCCAACCCTCCAAAATTTGATGTTTTTGCCAAAAAAAACAAAAATTTCAACTTTTACTAAGAATATAGCAGTGATTTTGGTTCAGGCCCTTCATTTTATGTGCATTAAACTGTTTGCCAAATATGGAGCTCTAATTGCTAATTGTTTCCCAATTATCGTTTTTTAAAATTTTGTTCAAAATTGACTGATTTTGCAACCTTTTTGATATATTTTTGCAATTTTAGGATTAAATTGTTGTAAAATGACACTTATGTTTTTTTTTTTTTTTTTATGTTGTTCTCTTATACACTTTTTAATTTGAAATTATTAAATTTGGAGATTTTTTTTTTTTTAGTGGTGAACCACCTTAATTCCAGTTAAAAAGGAATACTTTTCTTTTTTACAGTTTTGTTCCATGAATAAAGTCTTATTTTAAAATAAATATCAAATTTTTCTTTAACGTTACGTTAGTGAATTCAGTTTAAATATTTCCAAAAATATTGCTTATGAAAAAATATGATGGTTAAAATAGCTGTTTTAATAATATTACTTTTTTTTCATACCTGCCTACGTTTGTTGAGTGGATAGTTTTTTGCTTCTTGTTTTGGTTTTATTGCTTGTTTGTTTCTATATTTATTTAGAGTTTTTAAAATCTAAAAAAATAAAATTTATTTTCATCTTTAAATGCTAAATCTATTGATACTTTGATATTACTTGATACTCGCCTTACCTTATCAATATCTTTTCTGACTTCTGGATTTGTGTCCCAGGCATTGCAAATCATTTTAAAAACCACAGTTTTATCGTTAAATGTGTAGAACTGGTTTAATTCGTTCATATTAGGTCGTGTATCTCCACTCAGAGCTTCTATTAGGGGAGAATTATTTAATATAGATATTATATTTACCCAAGGGCTTTCATATCCAGAAAGAACTTCGTAAGCTTACATTGGCCAGGAAATAATGTCTAACTTAAAGGATGGAGATTTAAATTCTTGATTGCAGATTTCAGGTGCTGTATAAGCTAAAGTCATTCCTAATAAAAAAGATTTATTTGTCAGGGTGGAATGAAAAGTTTCTTGTATTATTGATAGGTCATCAAAATCATTTAATTTGACGCATAGTTTGTTTAAAGTTCTATTGACTAAAAGATTAGATGGTTTAAAGTCTCTGTGTACAATTCCAAAACAAAAGTTTTCGAACCTAAGGTAGCTTGTTTGATAAGGTCTAATCTCTCACTTATTACATAATGATCCTTTTCTTAATTTTCATTACACATTCGTCTCCAACATTTACTCCGCAGAAGTCAAATATTAAAGCTGATGATCGCAATGAGTATCCTCTAAATACTACGAGGTGAGAGCAAATTAATTTGCGTAAATTATCTGCAATCTGTAGTGTTTTCTTCTTAAATAAAGGATGTTTAAAGATTTTTACAGCCACCGGATCAACTTTTAGCTCATATTTAAAAATAGATGCAGATATCCCTTTACATTTTTTTACAAAAAATCAGTGAAAAATCTATTGAGAAATCTTTTACTTAATTTTCTAGTTCTGACAATGATTTCGAAGAGAACGTAGCCATTACCTATAATTGAAATAATACTAATAAAATTTTTATCTCTTTATCTATTTCCCTAATCTGACACTAACTTCCTTATTACGAAATATATTTGGCAACTTTAATAACTATTCATTTCTTAAAATATAATTGAGTTAATTGACATACAAACAAAAAATTAGATGTTTAAACTCTGAATAAAACAAAAAGTTTGCTTCAATACTCTACTTTGAAAGCCAACATTTTTTTAGATTTATTTATACTTATTTTTATATTTTAAAACAACAATAAAAAACGGTCAATGATTATAAGTTTAAGCAACCAAGATATTTCCGTAAAATATCTAGTCTACAAGATAATTAATAAAATCAAATGAATCTTTTTACATTCGCTTTCTTAAAAAAGCTATTTACCCCAAAGTTTGTCTAAAATATTTATTGATAGAGTCAAAATCAAAAGAAATTTTGTAACTAAATTTTTAGAAGTGGTTATCGATGAGAACTTTACATGTAAATCATACTGACTATATTTGCTCAAAAATAACTAAGAGTAACGGAGTCTTATATAAATCCAGATTATATTTAAAGAAAAAAACCCTAACCCAACTTTATTACTCATTTTTTCACACTTACCTAATTTATGCTAATTTAGCACCAAAAAAAAATTTTACAATGCCTTTATCGCCGTAAGAAGCGGTGGGGAACTAACATATCGTAAAACCTATAGGGAGTCCAAAATTTTATATTTTATCCATTACTTATTTTAAATTTTTAAGCCTGCTTATGGAACTGTTAAATTTTTAATCCGTTAAATTCAGAATGAATCTATTCATTGTATTGCTACACGTTTAAAGACAATGTTAACCAACAGTATTAATAATGCTCCTTTTTATACAATGATACCACGCTAGACTAAAAAAAGACCAACTAAATCAAGTTAGATATGTTGAAATAACAAAAAATGAAAGAGAGGAACCAATAATAATTGAAATTAGGGAAGTTTTTTTGAGTTTTGCTAAAGTACACAACTACACAGCTTTTGGATTATATAAAGAAACATTAAATCTGCTTGAAAAGAACATCATAACATTAAAAAAATGTAGAGGACAGGATAGTAAAAAATTATTTACGCAGTTCTACAGACAAAGAGCGTTTGCATAACCTATCTATATTAGAAATTGAAGCAAAAACAGCCAACAATATGTAAATCAAAGACGTGATTACAGATTTTGCCAATTTAAAATCAAGGAGCATTGAATTGCAATTTTAAATAAAATGCTATTTATTTGTTTAATTTCAGTTGTGTAACACTTTTTTCAATAAATATATTTAGATAAAAATTATTACTTTCTTTTTGTGGTGGGGGTCTAAATAGTATTTTGAGAGGGGGTCCAAAACTTAAAGTTCCGCCACTGGTCAAAAGCATATTATCCGCTTTATTAATTTTGTGGTTTGTTTTACTTATTCCAACTTATTAATTATGGAGATAAACTTATTTAATATTTACGAGCACAATGTTTATAACGTGTTATGCTTTACTTACATGTGGAAGAACAATTTAACTTTACCTATCTTTAAAATTTTATTTCTCTAAACCCAATATACTTAGAAATAAAAATTTTGTATATGAACCAATTTACAGAACAAAGTTTAACTAGTTTTGCACTACATTTCCAGCACCATACAACTATTTTTGATATAGCCAATACTTTCCCGATCTTTAAAAACAAACTTAAACATTTTATTCTATTTATTGATGACGTATTTAAATTATTTTATAATAACCACGTGTGCGTCTTTTTTACTTTTACTTATGATGTGGAAAACATTTAATTTTGCGCGAAAAAAACATGTTTTTTTGGATATTTATAGTTTAAACACTTTGTAGAAGTTCTAGCTTCTTGATATATTATTGCATATAAATTAAAGACGTTTTTTAATTTTATTTAAAACAGTTCGATTAAGCAAAATCCAAAAGAACTTTAAAAAGTTGCTCCTAAATTCTGTATAAACAAATAAAAGCTCGAAGAAATTTTAATTTAAAACCCAATAAGAAGAAGAGTTGTATTAAATCTAGTTGTATTAAACAAAGATAAGTTTTTATTTATTTCATTTCATTTAAAACATAAGTTACAGATTGTCAAATATAAGGTTTTTAACATTTAAGCATTTTAATTCGACATAGGAATCGTCTATAAACTACGTTATGCACTAAAGGAGTGAGGAGGGGCAAAGGCTGTCAAAAAAATCAAAAGTTTTTCCTCGCAGAGATTCAAGTTAAATAAAAAATCAAAATAGCGTTTAATTTAATATAAATTGCCTCGTAAAAGAGCTTAAGTTTTCATCTTTTTTTAAAACAAATTTAGCGTTGCTTAATTTATGGACGGTTCCTTAACTGAAATTCAACATTTACTGTTTCTTTACGTCATTTTTATGCCAATCTGTAAAATAGATTTTTTCTAAACAGTGCAGCATCAGTAGACGTATCTGATTTAATCTTTTGAATCCTTCGCATTCTGTTTGTTTTAGTTTTGCTTTTAGCAAAGGTTCGTATCTGTTCTTATATTTTTGAACTACAAAGTTAATCAGTTACTAAGTAACTATTTTAATATTTGTTTTTAATCGCTAAGTTGTCGAGAAGTTAATTGCAATACTTATTTGCAGTTATTATTTTTTGCAGTGTGTTTTTTTTTATATATAGTTTTAAAAGTTATTATATATTAGGGTTATAACTTAATAGGGTTAAATACTATGATTATAAAAGGATTAACAACTTGAAATCAAGTGATTATATATTGTTATAGTTACATTGTTATATTTATATTGTTATCGTTAACATTCGTTAGCTTTTCTTTTAAATTTATAACGTCAACTAAAACAATTAAGTTGTAACAGGTCAATTAGATTTTAGTGGTTAATGCCTTTATACCTTTTTAAATTGATTATAACTTTTTTTAAACCATTACTTTTCGGATTAAATATATTTATGCGTAAGCAATTACTAGTTAAATTTCAAGCATATATATATTAAGCAAATACTAGTTAAATTTCAAGCATAATTTTTTAGTAAGAAACAAATAACATAAATACCGATTCAGGCATTATTATTATTCAGTTAAACTATTGTAACTTTTAGTAATTTAGTTATAATTAAGCATTCAAGTAATTTTTTTTGTTTTTGGTTTAATTTAAATAAAGTGTTTTTATTATTTTTTTGGAGGATCAATTTAAGCAGAATGTCTTATTAGAATGAATTATTAGAGAATTCAAATGTTAACAAAAAAATTTAGATATTCATAAAATCACTAGAATATGCTCGAACAATGTAACTTATACATATTGTCTATTCTATTAGAATTAAAAACCATAATTGTAATTTAAATTTTATTTGCTTGACTTTTTTTGCAATTCTTTCGACACAGCATATTTTCAGAAGTTGAGTTTATAGTAACTTCAATTAGGGAGATCTTGTAAAAGATAAAAAAAAATCATTTTTAGGTGTCAGCAAACACCCTGAGAATTAGTCAATATTTTTGTTATTAAGCATTTAAAAAGATTTGACTTTTTAGTACTGTAAATGAAATTTCTAGTGCTTCAGTACTTATTTACAAAAATTTAAAGACTTATAAGAACTAATGGCAGACCTGTATTTCAAGCTCTCAATAGTAAGTCTGTAAAAAAGTTTTTAACGAAACAAATAATAAAACCCTGCCTCTAAGGATTAAGCTCAGGATTTAGTCTGGGTATGGCTTTCAATTAAAAAAAAAACTACTATGTTGGATTCAGGATTGTAAAGTTGTAAATAAAAGATTTTTTTGGTTTCAATTTTTTTTTTAATGTTGTATAATACAACAACTTTTCAACCAAATGGTTTTATATTAAGTTATCAAACTTCCCATAACAATGTTGATATATGAGCCCATGAGATGCATGGGTATAAGTCACTTTTTAAAATATTTTGAGTTATTGCTACCAATGGTTAGCATTTTGTTTATTCATTTACATGACAGAGTGGTATAATTCTAATGATATCAATAATGATGCTGGAACTGTTTTTTGTTATGCTCCTCACTAAACAGCTGTTTTTGTTCACAGCCATAGTGATATTAGACAGACTTATACCAAACTAGATATGATTGACTTATACCACTATGCATCTCAGGGGCTCATATATTTGTTGCCTATATACCATACAGTTTAAGCTGTATGGTTTAAACTATAAACAGCTGTAAGAATAATCTATTCATATTTGTGCACTAGTTTTTTAACGAGTGCCTTGTTTGTTTTATTGTGTTAATAACTAAATTTTGTGTTTGCATTATATTATTACATATATGAGGCAAAAAAGTGTCATATTATTAAGCAAAATTAGAAACTTTTTTGTAAAATTTATATATAAACAGGCCTGTAGAAACCCGAAAAAGGGGAATACAAATAAAACAATAGGCTCCCCCCCCCTCTTATAATTTAAAAAAAAATAATTTTGTGATGATTGACTGAAAATATGGCTTAAAAAATAAAAAAAAAGCCTTAAAATAATTGTGAGCTCCTTTATCCAGCACTCATATATATATATAAATATATATATATATATATATATATATATATATATATATATATATATATATATATATATATATATATATATATATATATATATACATATATATATATATATATATATATATATATATATAAATATATATATATATATATATACATATATATATATATATATATATATATATATATATATATATATATATATATATATATATATATATATATATATATATATATTGCTAAAAAACACTTATCTAACTTTTTTTCTTCAATTTTATGTTTCAGCATTGCTTGATCATCATACAGAGTTCTTCCTGATGATCCAGCAATGGTAAAAATCAGAGTTGAAAAAAAAGTTAAATAAGTGCTTTTTACTAATTTATTATTGCTCTGTTCCTTAAAAACATTGAACAATCTATTTGTAAAATATTACTTGTTTATTACTTAATATATATATATATATATATATATATATATATAAATATATATATATATATATATATATATATATATATATATATATATATATATATATATTAAGTAATATACAAGTAATATATATATCTATATATTAAGTAATATATAATATATATATATATATATATATATATATATATATATATCTAATATATATATATATATATATATATATATATATGTGTGTGTATTTTAGCAATATATATAAATATATTTGTATATATATATATATATATATATATATATATATATATATATATATATATATATAAATATATATACAAATATATATATATATATAAATATATGTATATACATATATATATACATTTAAATATATATATATATATATATATATATATATATATATATATATATATATATATATATATATATATATATATATATATATATATATATATATATATATATATGTATATATATTGCTAAATGACACTTATCTAACTTTTTTCTTCAGTTTTAAGCTTCACCATTGCTGTATCATCAGAAAGATTTTTTTCTGATGATCCAGCAATGGTAAAACTTAAAGTTGATAAAAAAGTTAGATTTGTGCTTTTTACTAATTTATTATTGCTCTGTTCTCAAAAAACATTGAACTATCTATTTTTGTAATACATTACCATTTTTTACATATACTTAAATTAAAAAAAATATATATATATATATATAAATATATACAGTGTTTGGAAAGTTCCTTTTTAAAAGGATCTTGTTCCGTTCCCCGTTCATTTTGTAAAGTAAGAACTCGTTCCAATTCCTCGTTCTTTAATCAAAAAAAGAACTTCTTACGTGTTCCTTAAAAAATAGAACTCGTTCCTACTTCGTTTCTTTTTTTAAACTTTTTTTACATAGTAAATGGTATTACTTATTGCACATTTATGACAAATTTAAGAGTAGATAGTCATTACTTTTAAAATTTTTTTTAATACGTCCTTCTGGTTTCTGATTAAATTATTTTTCATAATGGTGTCCTTCTGGCCTAGTCTGCCTCTGCATGTACTTTATACACATAAAATTGATATATTAATTTCAGCTATTTCGGAAGTATGAGCATTATAAAAGTGTTATTGTAAAATAAAGATTTAGAAAACAAGAAAAAAGTATAAAGACAAAGAAAAAATTTTAGACACCAACTTTTATTTTGTTTCAATAAAACTAATTTTTTAAATAGAGAGTCACTTAATGTATGTCTTTTTTTAGTCATCTCATTAGACCCTGTCGAAAATAGTCGTTCAACCGGAGCACTCAAAGGAAGAAGTGAGTTAAGTTCTAAAAAAACTTTTAATGCTGCTGGGTATAATAATAACACAGTAAACTCTTATGATTGTGATTTTAAATAAAAACTCTAACTCCTCAATACCAGAACTTGTAACTACGTTGCTTTCCATTGGTAAACAGAAAAAGTCTTCTTTAGACGAACCTGTTGCTATATGTGAAGAGGATTTGATTTCACAAGCTGTTGAACTAAGATCCACATTTTCAAACAAAGACTTTAACCAGGTTTCTGCTGTGAAACGTTTGACACCATCAAGCCATAATAATTTAAAACGCGGTATTAAACAAGATGCTAATACTAGTTCTTTTTTTTCCCAAATAGAACAAAATCGAGTTTTAATTGAAGTTCTTACCGTGTTGACAAGTGGACCACAAAAGTTCATACTTTTCTGTTGCAAAATAATTAATTTTTTATCCAAAGCATAAAGCGTTGGTAACAAATACCCCACGAACATTGATTCTTCTCCTTGTAAAAAGTCTAAAGATTGGGCAAGAGGAGTCATCACTTCACAGTATTCATGAATTAATTGAATTTCTTGATTAGTGAACCTTTGTATTTCGCAGAAATCCATTATGTTATTCATTTTGTTATCATAGGTACAGTTCCATCTTGTTTTGTTTGGTGTTTTTAAATAAACCTCTAATGTATTGTGAATTTTTTCAGCAACTTTATTTGATATATTTTGTTTACTCCAAAATGATGAACACTTGCCCGTTGCTTTCCTATAAATTTTCTTAAAATTAGTTTCTGAAGTCTGTACCATTTTCTCAACATCATTTTTTGCTATTAAGTCTAGTGTTTGGCTAGCACATCTAAAATGTTCTGGTAACTGAAAAAATACGTCATTTTCTTCTTGTTCATAACTACTTTTGTCCAAAATTTCATACAAATTTATATTCTCATCGCATAAATTGTCATTGTCATTATCTTCATCATCATCATTAATATCTTCTTCATTCTCTGAATTTATTGAAATTGGATATGATTTAAAAGCTTTTACAAAATTCGAACCACTGTCTGTTGTTGTAGCAACAATCTTGTTTTGTATTTTATAGGTTGTATGAATCTTATACAAAACATTAGCCAAAACAGTATATGTTTGTCTTCCTTTTAAGCGACTACATGCTAAAGATACAGAATGACGCTGTAGAGTCTTTTGATCTATCCAATGGCAAGTCATCCCAATATAACCCCTTTTATCTTTACTCCAACAGTCAGCTGTGGTTGCAACATACATAACATCTGCAAGTGTTGAAGTAATATCTTCAATCATTGATAAATACAGATTAATAATACGTAGTTTTAAAGTTTTACTACAAATAATCTTCAGGTCTTTAGGAAGGCCTAATTTCACCAAATTCACAAATGATGGTTTATCAACTATATTTAAGGGTTGTGTTTCACTAACATTAAAATTTACAACAAGTTGATCTAAACTTTTTTGATTTAATTTAAAATGCTCATTTCCTTTATTGGTTCCATATTTCTCAAGAGTAGATTGTACCACTCCTTTTTTCACATTCTCTGATGAACTTAATTTTTTCTTTTTAACAAATGCATCTTTTTTACCTTCATTTATAGCTTTTTCAAAAGCAACCATTTTGAATGGGTGAATTTTTTAATAAAAAGAAAAAATTTTAATTAACAATATTTACTAATAAGTAAATCAAATTTGAAACCTCAGCAAATTCAAAGAGTTACATTCTTTATTCAACATGGTGTAATTATTGAATTTGCATGTTTAACATTATATGCACCTGTTCAAGCTACTTTATGTTTACAATAATTTCTTTTTTGCATCCGCTGGTATGAAGTACATAGAATGATACTATGCATGCTAAGTATGTATTTTATTTCATGCATAATTCAAAATAAGTTTTTTGAGTTAAATTCAAAATAGTAAGAAACACTAACATTTATTTACCTTAATATGCCGTTTTAAATTAGATGATGTATTTTGAGCTGTACTTATTTCTTTTCCTAAAGGGCCACACAAAACACATTTTGCATTTATATTATTGCCATTCATTCCATTAAATACAAAAAATGATTCCAAGCCGCTCCAAGGCAAACTTTTATCTAAGAGAAAAAGAAAACGTTACTTAGTGTTAAGCCTAATGAGTAATTTAGTTGCATAGACTTACGACCTCAGTTAAGTTAAGGGCGTTAGTTAATAAACTTACTTTAAAAATAATAAACTTAAGTCAATGCAATATAAAATAGATAGAAAGTAACAGCATATTTTATACAAACTTACCACTAACTTCAGTATTATTATCACATTCATAATTTCTGAAACTTTCAATAACTGGAACATCACTGACAATATCAATAATCGGATTCATTCCGCCAACTAAAACCACGTGAAATAAAACTTATAAAGACCTTTTATTTAATGTTTATCTATTTTACGCGGTTTTAGTTCGGATTAAGTTAGCACATGTACTAATTTTTAAACTGTAAGATTAAATTCAAAAATTAGTACATGTGGCCATTAAATCCGAACTTGGGTTGAACATCATTAAAATACAAATTATTTTGATTTTGAACTTTAAAAACAACTATTGCAAAAAATAAAGTTATAAATTTTTAAGGAACTATTACTTTTTGTTCAATTCCTTTAAAAAAAGAATTCGTTCTCTTTTCTCGTTCCGCTATGTTAAAAGGAACCAGTTCCAAGCTTCGTTCCTCAAAAAAGGAACAAGTTCAAGGAACTCGTTCCTTTTGGATCGTGTTCTTTCAAACACTGTATATATACATATATATATATATATATATATATATATATATATATATATATATATATATATATATATATATATATATATATATATATGTATATATACATATATATATATATATATATATATATGTATATATATATATATATATATATATATATATATATATATATATATATATATATATATATATATAAATATATATATATATATATTTAAACAACTTTAAAAAGTATTCTACACAATAGAGTGCTCAATGTTCTTAAAAGAACAGAGCAATTATATTAGTATTAGAAAATCACTTAACAAAAATTTTTTCCATTTAACAATAATAATTTCACTTACTCGTTGAAGAACATACTTATACTAGATGAAAAAAGTTATACTATTTCTTTGATTGATAAAGTTGAGCATTTTATTAAAAGAATTCGTTGGAAAGCCCATTTTTTCTTAAAACCAAATACAAAAACAGATGATAGATTTAATAATAATGATAATTATGGATTTAAAACAAAAAATTCCCCACCTTTTATACCTGATTTGGAAAATTTTGAAAAAGACCTATTACATTTAATTAAAACAATCAAGTTTCGCCCTATAAAAAACGAATTTCAAACAGAATTAATGTTAGATGTTAAAAAAATTAAATCAAACCCTAATATTTTGGTTTTTGCTGATAAAACAAATAATATTTACCAACTCACAACAGAAAACTATGAAAAAATTTTACGCGACAATATTACTAGTTCTTATGAAAAAGCTCCTAAAAATTTGGAAAAGGCAATTATTTTAGAAGCGCAAAGTATTGCTAAAAAAATTAACCTTGATAATAGAATCGAATCAACTGCCCCTGCCCAAGCTTTCGTAACACTAAAAGACCATAAACCAAATTTTCATAACAAACTTCCTTGTAGGTTATTGGTTCCCTCAAAAAGTAAGATTGGACATATAAGCAAAATTAAATTGGACAAAATTAATAATATTCTTAGAAATAAATTAAATTTGCAACAGTGGAAAAATACCACTGATGTTATAAATTGGTTCTCCATAATCGAAAATAAAAATGACTGCACATTTATTCAATTTGACATTATTGATTTTTACCCCTCGATAACCGCAGATATTTTAGATAAGACTATTGAATTTGCAAAAAGCCACACAGCTATTCCTGATGACACAATCCGTATAATAAAACATTGTAAAAAAACCTTACTTTATTTTAATAACGAAACTTGGAAAAAGAAAAACATACATGACTGCTTTGATGTAACAATGGGCAGTTATGACGGAGCGGAAATTTGTAAATTTGTTGGACTATATATTTTAAATTTGTTAAGTAAAATAATCAATATAAAAGATTTAGGCCTTTATCGCGACGATGGTTTAATAGTAATGCGTAGAAAATCTGGTCCACAGCTCGACAAAATTAGAAAAGATATTATAGAATAAACCAAAACTCCTCAAATGAAAATGTATTCAATTCCTCTAAACGAATATTTGAAGATGCCCTAAAAAAAAGTGGTTTTGAAAATTTTGAACTAAAATTTGACCCTGAAAAAAAGAATACAAAAAAACGAAATAAAACTAGAAATGTAATTTGGTTCAACCCCCCATATAGCAAAAATGTTTCTACTAACATAGGAAAAGTGTTTTTAAAATTGGTTGATAAGCATTTCCCGCGATCTAATAAACTACATAAAGTTTTTAATCGAAATACAATTAAAGTTAGCTACAGTTGCACAAAAAATATGGAAAGAATTATAAAAGGTCACAATAAGGCTTTGTTAAACAAAAAAGAAATCCTAAACGAAAAAACTACAGAAAATTGTAATTGTAAACAAAAAATCAATTGTCCAATGAGTGGAAGTTGTTTATCAAAAAATGTGGTATATAAATGTGTTGTTTCCTCTAAGAATGTACCTGATAAACAATATATTGGCATAACAGAGGGTGAATGGAAAAAACGTTTTGCCAATCATAAGCAATCTTTCAAGAATAAAAAGTATTCAAAAGACACCATGCTGTCAAAATATATATGGGAATTAAAAGAAAAAAATATTGATGATTTAATACTGAATTGGTCTATCCTTAAAACAGCGCCTGCATACAACAATATTTCCAAAAAATGCATACTATGCCTACAAGAAAAATTTGAAATAATTACACATGCAAATCAAGAATGCTTATTAAACAAAAGATCGGAATTAATTTCTAAATGTAGGCACGAAAATAAGTTTCTCCTAAAAAACTATAAAAACAAATGAGTTCAAATAATATTTACATTAACTACCCTTTTTAAAAAAACATTTTAAAAAAATAGCATAAGTAATCATTTCTAAAGAATTCTTTTTATAATAGTGTCAGCAAATTCCACAAATGTGTAAAAATTTACAGTAGTTAAGACATTTGCAACTTCCTGTAATTTAATTTTGGTATAAATTGAAGTTTTATTAATTTGATCATCCATTTCTGATTAATCTGTGTTGATTAAACACAGTGTTATATTGAAAAAAATTTTGTTAAGTGATTTTCTAATAATAATATATATATATATATATATATATATATATATATATATATATATATATATTTTGCTAAAAAACACTAATATATATATATATATATATAAATATTTATATATATATATATATATATATATATATATATATATATATATATATATATATATATATATATATATATATGTATATGTATATATATATAAATATTTATATATATATATATATATATATATATATATATATATATATATATATATGTATATGTGTGTATATATATATATATAAATATATATATATATATATATATTTATTGCTAAAAAACACTAATATATATATATATATATATATATATATATATATATATATGTGTGTGTGTGTATATATATGTGTATATAAATATATATGTATATAGATATATATATATATCTATATATATCTATATACAACTTTTTTCTTCAACTTTAAGTTTCACCATTGCTGCATCATTAGGTAAAGTTTTTTCTGATGATCCAGCAATGGTAAAACTTAAAGTTGATAAAAAAAGTTAGATTAGCGCTTTTTACTAATTTATTATTGCTCTGTTTATTAAAAACATTTAGCTATCTGTTTTTAAAATACACTAACATTTTTTACATATATTTAAATATATATATATATATATATATATATATATATATATATATATATATATATATATATATATATATATATATATATATATATATATATATATATATATATATGTATATATATATATGTATATGTATATATATATATATATATATATATATATATATATATATATATATATATATATATATATATATATATATATATTTGTTAAATTTGATTAAAACGGCTGCGTATAAACATTTTGTTTTAAATATATTTCAAAAGGTCAGCGAAATATTGTGTAAATAAACATATAATTACATCGAAATATATTTAAAACAAAATGTTTATACGCAGCCGTTTTAATCAAATTTAACAATTATAAATATCGTATAACAAGAATATGATTTTAAAAGATTTTATTACTGCTCTTTACGGCAAAGAGAATCACAAAAAAACGAAGAAAAAAACAAAAAACATGAAGATACGAAAAGCAAACGAAAGATCTTTTTCAAAAAAGAATAGAAAATTGAAAGGTGAAAATAAAATGAATAAAAACAAGGGAACTTGGAGACCATTTATTTTGTTCAAAAAATTTTAAACTGACGCCATTATACCATTTAATAAAAACTATTTTTATTTTACGCCTGTAATGTCTTCTTTTTTGACGGTTTGATTTATGTAGTTTCGTAACAATTTTGTAACGTTTTTTATTACACCTGATAATGCTGACCGCAAAAGGTCAGCGAAATATTGTGTAAATAAATATATAATTACATCGAAATATATATAAACCGTTTTAATCAAATTTAACAATTATAAATATCGTATAACAAGAATATGATTTTAAAAGATATATATATATATATATATATATATATATATATATATATATATATATATATATATATATATATATATATATATATATATATCATATATATTCTGAAAATAAATTTTCACGGCTATTTACAAATAGTATTGAAATACTAATCTCAAGTAAATACCTTAAAAAATAGTTTATTTATATACAATTAATCTTAGTAATAATAATAATAATAACAACAATAACAATAATAATAATAGTAATATATTTAATAATAATAACAATAATAACAAAAATAATAATAATAATAATGATAACAATATTAATATTAGTAGTAATAGTTAAAAGTAGTTAATAATAGTAATGTAAATATTTATAGAAATAACAATAAGCAATAGTAATGACAACAAAATATATAATAAAAATTAAAAAAAAAAAAAAAAAATACTAAAGACAACAAAAATTGATAATAGAAATTATAAACACTAACTATATTTCTTTAATAAAAAGTAGAATAATCTAGTTTTAAAGGTTGAGAATGAATTGAGAGCTTTTAGTTCATAAGGAAGGTTGTTCCAAGTTTTAATGCTTTGATACTTTATAGATTTATGTCCGTATTTATGAGAGCAATGTTTAGAGACAGACAGGTTTAAATTACTATTGGAACGAAGGTGATAACGAGAGTTGGCACTTTTGGAAAAGAAATTGATGAAAGTTAAAGGTAGGTTATTGTGTTGGTGGTTCCAGACAAATTGGCAGTTTGAAAATTGAATATAGTCACATAGTTTTAATACTTTAGAAGTTAGATAGAGCACATTAGAATTAAATTTAATATTCTGAAAATAAATAATTTTTAAAGCCTTGTTTTGGAGGTGGGATAACCTAATAAGAGCTTGTTGATGGGACTGCCCCCAAATTTGGCATGCATATATAAGATGTGAGCCGAAAATAGCATGGTATATGTTCAAAAGTGTTTCAAGATTAACATAATGGCGAACTTTGGCCAACATACCATTAGATCTACTTAGTTTCATTGCTAAGTCTTCACAGTGGGATAAAAAGGAAAGATTTGAATTAATTTTTATACCAAGATATTTAATTGAGTTAACAGGTTCAATTTTTTTGCCACTTAATCTAAAGTTCATATGTTTATAGATTTTTGTTTTATTTGATTTAAAGATAATAAGTTCAGTTTTGTTAAAGTTTAGAAAAAGTTTGTTGGAGCGAAGCCACTGAACTAGATTGGCAAGATCATGGTTAATGTGTTTGTTAATTTTTTTTAAGGATTTATTAATTAGCATTAGGTTAGTGTCATCAGCAAAGTGGTAAACAGTAGCAAACTTAATGGACGTATGAAGATCATTAATATAAAGAAGGAAAAGCAGTGGTCCCAATACTGAACCCTGTGGAACACCATTAGAACATTTTACAAGGGTAGATTTTGAGTCATTAATAGCAACAAATTGTGTTCTATTGTTTAAGTACGAAATAAACCATTTAAGGGGTACGCCTCTGATCCCATAATATTCTAATTTTTTTAACAAAATTGAATGATCTACTGTATCGAACGCTTTCTGTAAATCGACAAATACACCGCATGCAAAATATTTGTCATCGATTGCTTTTCTAATCAGTTCAGTCATTTCAATGAGAGCATGAGTTGTGGAGTGATTGGCACGAAATCCATACTGATGGGTGTAAAAACATTTAAATTTTTCAAGAAAAGCATAAAGCCTAATATGCATTGCCTTCTCAAATAGTTTACCTATATTAGAAAGCAAGGAGATGGGTCGATAATTTGTGAAATCTAGTAAAGAGCCTTTTTTAAATATTGGAATAACTTTGGCAACTTTAAAAATATCTGGGAAAATACCACTTTTAAATGAGTTATTTATAACAGTACAGAGAGGCTTTGAAATAATGTGTGGGACTAGTTTAAGGAGGAATGTAGGTACGCTATTAGGACCAAGACTTTTTTCAGTTTTGAGCTTGTTTGTAATGAGACCAGATATTTCATTTTCAGTAACAGGATTAATAAAAAACGATTTAGCATTTGGAATGTTAAGAAAGTCACTAAATACGCGTTTTGGGGTATGGCTTTGCTAAGTAGTTTGTTATGTATAGTGCTAAAAAAATTGTTAAATATATTAGATACGGCAGTGTGATCAGTGATAAGATTTTCGTTCAATTTAAGTTTAAAAGATGTATTGTGTGTAGAAGGTCTTATATTAATGATTTCCTTTATTCCCTTCCAGGTGTTTTTAACACTATTCAGATTATTATTAAAATACGTAACAAAATATGTTTTTTTGCTAAATTTTAATAAATTGGAAATTTTTTTTCTATAAATTTAATATTTGTAAATAATTCATTTTTCTTATAAATATTTTTTAATTTATAAACTTTTTCCAAAGTTTGTTTTTAACTGAGATAGATTTAAGTATTCCATACGTTATCCAAGGTTTTGATTTTACTTTAATTTCTTGGTTGGTTAGTATTTTGTAAGGAGCATGTCGGTCTAAGATTTCATCAAATGATTTTGAAATAAAGATTATAGACTTATTAACATCATCATCGTTTTTAATGGAGAGTTCCCAGTTGGTATGAGAATTTTTTCGATAAATAAACTTTTATTAAATTTTTTGAAGCATCGTCTGTAAGTTTTTACGTTTTTGGGGTGTTTGGGTATGCCAGGAATGCAAATAAATTGTGCTATCTGGTCTGAAATTGAAATCGTAAGGTTACCTGAGTATTGATCAGTTGAATGAAAGTTCGTGAATATGTTATCAATCAGCGTTTTAGATGTAGCCGTTACGCGTGATGGTAAAATTATAGAAGGGCTCAGTGAGTAAGAAGTTAAAGAATCAAGATATGTAGAAACAGGGTTAGATCCATGGTGACTTAATAGATCCATTTTAAAATCACCCATTAGAAAGATCTTTTTTTTCGTTACTTAACTTTTCAAGGAGAGGAGTTAAGTGGGAAGAAGTAAATTCATGTTGTTTCATTGAGGGATGACGATAAATGCAGCCAATTATTATGTTTGATTCACAAGGTTTTTCAATTTCAACAAAAATAAACTCTAAATATTTAGATGAGTAAATCATAAGATCATTGCGAACTACGTAGTTTAAATTTGAGCGTAAGTATAAAAGTGCTCCGCCTTTTTTAGCCTCAGTAGGACAATGCTCAATAATAAACCCGTTTATTTATATATCAGTTATATTTGTATCGTTTATATATAAATTAGATTTGTAATACCTATTGCTAAGAGAAAATTATTAAGAGAGCTGATAATACTACAGAGTTTGTCAATGTGGAATGGTAGAGAAGCAATGTTAAGATGAATATATAGTTATGAATTGGGAAGCATAGTTTTATTGAGATCAATAACGTTATAGTATTTGCAATTAACAGAACTGGGAAATTTATTTAAATCTTTAAAGATCTTTTAATGATTACTTGGAGTCTCAAAAGAGTTTAATAAACTAGTAGGTATATTCTTGCATAATAATGTTGACTTAAGGTCCAAGTTGTAAATCGAGCTGAAGGCCATACTCTTAGCTAAACAACTATGACAATAAAAATCTGACGAGTCATTTAAAAAAAGATTGTAAGAGTACGCATCAATATGGGTACACTTTGCATGGATATATGAGTTACACATATCACATTGGATGGCTCTTAGATTATCAGTCACATTTTTATGACAAGCGTTGCAGTGAGATTTAAATGCTATATTCTTTAGAAAAAATATCTTTATGAACATGCAGTATTAACTAATTAAAGTGACTAAAGTGTAAAATAGAGATTTAAAAAATAAATGCAAAGTAAAAGACTAAATTTAATAATTTAAAACTTGGGTAACCGTTAGCGTGAGTAATCGAAAATAATTTTCAAAACAACATAAGAAAAAAATAAGAACAATGATAGAAAAAAGAACTCACATTAAAGGAAATAAAAAGCTAACTTTTATAAAACTAAACAATCAAAATAAATTAAAATTTGACAAACCACCAACTAATATTAAAAGTAACTATGACAACAATAAATATATATGAAAAAATATGAAAAAACTAATAATACTATAATAATACCTATACTATATTAATAATATAAACTAATAATAATATAACTACTGTTAACTGTTACCAATAATAATATTATCAACAAAGATACTAGAAAAATAACAAATAAAAATACGTCAATTAATAAATAAGTAAATAATTTTCAGGGGCGGATCTAGGCTACGTCTAATACGTCTCAAGACGTACCCAAAAATATCAAAAATTTAAATTATACTATATTCGATTATTAATTGAATTTTAAAAAAGTATATATCTTTTTTACTGAACTGTCAACTCAATAAGATTTAAGTACTACGCTTGCGTTTTACATTTACGGGCAATTGTGAAATAAAAATACCAATGGTTCTTGTTTAAAGCGATTTTTAAAACGTGTATTAAAGTATCTTAACCGGAGGTTTAAGCAATTCTTGATAAATAATATTTACCTAAACAGATCAATAGACGTACCCAATTTTATTTTAATATATAATTAAAAATCTTTTTAAATTTTTATTTAGCTTGTTAAAAAAATAATTGAAAATTTTCTTTACTTATAACAATTTTTGGACGTACCTAATGCATAACACCCTTAATAAATTTTTGACGAAATCTATTGTTTTGCAATCATCAGGAGGTAAAAACAATAATAATATTCTATAAGTGATAAAATACATCAATAGACGTAACCAGTATTATTTCATTATATTATTTATCTTTATATTTAATTTAGTTTTCATTATTTATTTTTTAAATATTCTGTTTTTTTATAAAAAAAACACTGCCGGACGTACCCTTACACATACACCCTAATATACATACGAATAATTCAAAATATTCAAAATTTGTTTAATTTTAAATGTTCAAGCATTAATTTATCTGTACGAGTATTAATTTAAAATGTCAATCAATCAAGAAATTAAAAACATGTTACAAAATGATAAAACAAAATTGATTTCTTTGAAAGATATGTTAGAAAAAAATATTAGTTCTTGTAAAGATATTATTATTCTCGACTCTTGCAAAGCAGAAAAAAACTCTTAAAATTTTTGAAATCTATCTTCCAAAAAGTTTTAAAGAAAAACATAATGGCAGTTTTGTTGTTTTAAGGTAAAGATGTTTGTTCAGGTTCCGAATTTTATTCTAATCATCCAACTTTTCATAATGCTTTTGTTAATAATACTAGCTCTTTTCTATGCTTTGATAACATTCTTCCTTTATCAGTATCACTAAATTCTTTGGGTTCAGGAAAAAAAAGTACAGATTTAGTTCAAGAAGAAGCTATTAATGATTGTAACAATGAAAACTGGTCTTCTTTCCTTTGTATTCTTGCATTATCAAGTGTTTGCAATAAGAAAATAGAATGTTTATATCCAGATTTTGGTCTACATAAGTTTAAAACTTTATTCAGCTCTACTATTGTACCTCGTATAACCTCTTTAAACAATATTGAGTCTTTTTATCTCCTTTTTTGTTATGAAGGTGTTTTATATGATTTTTCTGCTCCTTTCCAACACAACCATTATACCCCTGTGATAATAAAAGAAAACTTAAAACGAAAAATTTCAAATGAAAGCACCAAAATGTCGCAGACTAAAATAAAATTTTATTTCGAGGCCAAACATCAAAATAGTAGTCTTTTATTAGATAATATAAAAAGGAAACCAATGGAAGTCTCTACTCAACCACCATTATCATTATCAAAATTTAGTAAAATTACATGTTGTGAATCATTTTCTTTACCGTCCAATAATTATGATATTGGTTATTTGGTTTCTAACTATACTAGTTATTCAAATGTTGCAAAAACCTTAAGTAATTCTGAACTTCAACATTTAGTTAAATCTGTTTTTGTACCTTGTAAAACATATTCTTTTTTCTAAAAATCTGAATGGGTGAAGTTTTCAATTTATGTGGATGGAAAAATTTCCATGGCTCACATATTCGAAAATATTTGATGGAGCCTTCTGTTTGCCATGTGTACTTTTTGGGTGCAATTTTCCATCTGAATGTAGTTTAGTCGAAAGATTATTTAGTAAACCTTTTGATCGCTAGAATGAAGCTTCTCGTTACTTTCAGATACATGCATTTGGCTGGTGATAAAGTTCTTAAAGATCATCTTAAATATCATCAACGAAATGCATCTTATATATCTAAGACATCACAAAATCAGGTGTTGTGGAGAAATTATTACTGACACAATAGCAGAAATTAAAAATTCTAAATATTTTTCTATTATTGCTGATGAAGCTTCTGACAGTTCAAATAAAGAACAGCTATCATTAGTTATACGATTTGTTGATTCGAAGTTTAATATAAGAGAAGAATTTATCAGTTTTTTACATTGCACAAATGGTGTTACTGGTGAAGGATTATTTGATATTTTGTTAACAAGTATTTCAGATTTTTCTTTAGATATCATGAATTGCCGAGGACAGTCATATGATGGTGCTGGAGCAATGGCTGGTCATACCAAAGGATTGTCCTCTCGCATTTTAAATCTAAATGAAAAAGCTTCATTTGTTCATTGCTATAGCCATAGGCTGAATTTAGCTATTTGTGCCTCGTGCAACGTACAATATGTTAAGAATCTTCTGACACATGTTAAAGAAGTATCATATTTTTTTAATCTTTCACCTACGAGACAACAAAAGTTAGAGGAGCATATCGAAAGTACTGTTCCATCGGCTGTTAAAAAAAAGTTAAAAGATGTTTGCAGGACACGTTGGGTGGAAAAAGTAAATGGATTAGACACTTTTCAAGAACTTTTTATTCCTTTGGTCTCTTGTCTTGAAGAGATGTCTTTAAATGTCAGTAAGAGTTTTAATCACTCAACATCTTCAAGTGCATCGTCTCTTCTGAAATTAATTACAGGTTTTGATTTTATTGTTGCTATGTTCATAACAAGAAATGTGTTTGACTTAACTCTTCCCATAATGCGAATGTTGCAGTCAAAGAGTAATGATATTTATGATGGTTTAAATCTGTTCAGGCGTTGAAAGATGTTGTATCTTCACTTAGAAATGTAGTTGATCAGCACCATCAAATGTGTTATGAACAGGCTTTAAAAATTGCACAAAATAATAATGTAGCCGAAACAAAGCCAAGAACTTCCTTTATTTCCAAAAACAGAGATAATACACCTTCTGAATCTATTTCTGATTATTTTAAGTTTTTTATCACGATTCCTTTGTTAGACCACCTCAGTGTTGAATTAGACACAAGGAATCCGCTTGCTTTGTCTGGTGAGCTTGATTTATGGGAAGCCTTCTGGTTAAATTTTAAAGGAGATATCCCTTCTAATATTTCTGAGACTTTAAGAGCGATAAATTTTCCTGGTTTTGAAAACATAAAAGTTTGTGTGAAGCACCATGGTGTAGGACCGCCTAAATGGTTTAGCATTAATGAATATTCATACAGAGATAGTTATAGATATAAAAAAAGTCATTGATAAGTTTGCTACTATTAATCGTAGATTAACTTTTAAATAAAATTGAAATAAATATAAAATATATTTAAAAAAAATTTAAAAATATAAAGTTTAAAAAAATACACATTACTAAAAATAAAAACAGAACAAAAAAAGTCATCTTTATTTGCGACTGGTAAAAAAAACCCGGCTATTTTCATAGCCACAAATCTTTTTAAAACATTATTTGGCATAAAGAAATTATTGGCATACATCGCGTTACATACGTTGGTTTCAGATATATCGTTGTTGCTGTTATCATTCTTTGTAAATGCTATGTTGTAATAATTATAGTGTAAACGTTTTTATTTTTTGAAGTTTTATGTATTATGCAAGTTTAAATAGAATAAAGATTTTAAAACTTACTTTTGCTATGCAAAATGTAAAACTAAGATTGCGGCATCTAATTTCTTTATATAAAATTCAATATTTATTATTATAATAAGTAATTATTTTGTTATATTTATATTTTTTATGTTTATTACAATATAAACATAATATATAATTATTTACGATAAAAATATAGGATGTGTAAAATGTGTAAGATTATAATTTAAAAATGGAATGTGAAAATATTAAACTAATTTGTGAGTATAAATAAATCTAACTTGTCAATATAAATAAATTTCTAAATTTTATGTAAATATACGATTTTACTATGGTAAGATGTCCTAGTAATATCCTTGCGTATTTTTTTTATAAATACAGAGTTGTCACTAGGGAAGAGCGGTGTCTAACCCCCCACCCCCTACAAAAACTTTATTGAAAAATTAGTCGGCAAATTTAGACTTGTATTAGGCAAGTTTTTAACTATAGTCAGCAAATGTCAGTAAACGATGACTTTTTTTTTAGAAGTAACTCGGCAAAAACATACGTTATTTCCTCCCTCCCCTCCTCCTCCTTAAAGATCTTTTCGGAATGGCCCTGTGTATATATATGGTGTATTAATCCTTCCCCTCCAACTCCGGAATTGTAGGGGGGAAGGGGGGAGAAAAACCAGATGTACCCAAAAAATTTCCTGGATCCGCCCCTGATTATATAATATTAAAAATAAATATCTTAAAATATTAAAATTAAAAAAAAAAATTCGTAAGTTCTTTTTTGTTTTTTTATATATATATTTTTTCCTTTTTGAATGCTTTTTTGGTGTGTGTTTGCTTCAAGTTAATTTATATGATCGTTGATAAGTTATTAGTGCATATAAAATAATTAATTTTTATATATAGTTTATTTTTTTCAATGTTCTTTATATTTATTTTTTCGCCGTTATATTTATTTTTTTGCCTTTTTATTTATTTTTTTGCCGTTGTAAAAACGCATCCGTCATTTGCGAAGACCTTGTAGAATAGCGAAAAAAGTTTTTTTGGATATTTATAGTTTAAACACTTTGTAAAAGTGTTTAAACTATAAATTAAACTATAAATATCCAAAAACTAGCTTTTTGATATATTATCGCGTCTAAATTTAGGAAGATTTTTATATAAAACAATTCGATTGAGCAAAATCCTAAAGAAGTTCAAAAAGTTACTCCTAAATTCTGTATAAACAAAAAAAAGCTCGAAGAAGTTTCAATTTAAAACCCGATAAGAAGAAGAGTTGTATTAAATCTAGTTGTATTAAACAAAAATTAGTTTTTATTTATTTCATTTCATTTAAAATATGAGTTACAGATTGTCGAATGAGATAAACCACTTTTTTATTTGATTATTTAGAATAATTTTAGAAAAGTTTGCTTATAAATACATTGAATGTATCTGTATATAAATATCTTGAAAAAATCAAGCGTTGAAAATAATTATTTAGTCTGTTATAAGGGACGGATTCAGATCCTCGAAGGCCCTAGGCAGAAAAATTTTTAGGGCCATAAACACTTCTAAATACTACAATTTTTTTTCAACGATATCCAAGTATTCAAAAGTTGAGCCCGCTAAAATCATGGTACACAGGCTGCAGTCTTGTCTGCCTATAGGTATATCTGGCCCTGTCTGTAATGTGCAACAAAGTATTATCTTTATAATATTCTTTTTATTAATAAAGAATTTTATAAATGTAACAAACAACAGTACAAAGTTAAGCTTTCTAGTTTTCGAAGATGCAATCTATCAATTAAATCAAAAAAAAAAAATCAAATCAAATAAAAAAAAAAAAAATTAATAAAATAAAAAAAAAATATCAATAAATTTCTTGGTATTGCTACATTTAATTCAAAAGAATTTAAGGTTTCTCCAGAAAATCTGAACTGTGAATCTAGAATTATGCTATCAAGTAACGGTAAATAAACATTTACTCTATAGTAAGTTAGTGGATCATCGGTATTGAGGTTTGCGCGATTAGTATATTTTCCTATAATTTGTGGAATCTTAATTTTTTAACCTAAGTCTTCTAGTAACTTTAATGCAGTCATGAATGTAGCATTAAAGTTTTCTTTATTCTGACGTCTTTTATTTAATGTCTTTATGGTATGTTTAAGAATAGTTTTAGCATATTTATCACCTACATATATAGTCAAAAGTGCTTAACAATATAAAGTCACATAGTTTTTTAGTATAAATTATATTCTTATGTTTAATACATCGCGACGTTAGAATTATCTTATTCTATTTCCACATTTTTGACTTTTGAGATAAAACGATTAAAAGGAAAGACTTTAGGAGACGGCATATAATTTTTTTACAACTTTTTTACTTTTTTAACTTTTTAAACTTTCCGCAACTTTTTTACTTATAACTTAGGTTTTAATGCAATGCAAAAACATTATTCTGAGGTAGGCAACACTATCAATAACTCTAAAAACTTTTTCAAAAAGTGGAGATAGAACAAGGAAATTCTAGCATCGCGACATTTCGATATAAATTTTAATATGATTGTTGATAAGTATGAGTATAGACGTCCAATCGATATTTGTCGGATGTCTTGAGATGTCCAATACCTATTGTTCTAGAGCAAAATTAAAAAATTTTAAAAGCAACATATTCAAAATTTCTATACTATATCAATGTTTAATGTTTACAGCCGTTCCCAAAAAAGAATGCTTTGGAAGTATGAATACACGTATATGTTTAAATTCATACCTCCAAAGTTTTTAAGTTCCTAAGTTTAGAAAATATATCAAAATGCTTTTTATAAAAGCGTTTTTAAATTGTTGTCTATATATAGTCATTTTCAAGAACTAGTAATAAATCTAAACTAAAAAGTTTTAGCAAACCAGTTGTTTATTAAGTCACTTTATTAAGTTTATTAAACTGCGGAAAACCTTATTTAGGTAAAACAGCTTTAAATTTTATCAAGAATACTTTAACATGTAAAATAAGTTAAGATTGTAAATGTGGTTCCTCTAAAATATTTAATCATAAAAAATTCTACCAAGAACAATAAAATGGGATACAATATAATTAGTATTTGCCTTTCAACAAACTAAAACGCTAGAGAGGTCTCAGAAATATTGAATATGTTTTAAAAAATTTAAGAAATTTAAGAAACCATTAATGGGTTTTTAAGCATTCTTAAAAACGATACTAATGCAGTGTTTTTTCTATTTAATGCTTTTTGTAAAAATGTCCGTTAGTGCTAAAATATAACAAATGTAAATAAATATAAGTATTGAATATTCTTTGTTAAAAGTAGACAAACTAATATGATTAAACTCGTTTATACAAAACATTAAAAAGTATTTTGAGTTTCTTATAAAAACTCATAATTTTTTAATGGATTAAAAAAAAACATTATCAAAAATAACAATAATAATAATAATAATAATAGTAATAACAATAACAATAATACTAATAGCAATAATAACAATAATAGCAACAATAATAATAATGAACACTGGAGAACCCAAACTTTTTTTGACTAGAATCTGAAATAAGTTATTGACTAATTTTTTGTGGAGCTAAATTAAAAAACAATCCTAATTTTTCTTAATCACGTCAAGTTTTTAAATTATAGGGTTTTCAATTTCTTAAAAAATGTGATAAAATGTAAATTATAAAGTACTTAGCCGATATAAGCTTATTTTATCCAAGTGTTACAATGCAAAAGAAAATAAACAATTGGGATAGACTGCAATGTTTATTTAACACAAATAATATTTTACAAATACTATGGCTACAGAATACATCAATTTTAAAAGTAGTTAAGGTAAAAATGTAGGTTTATAGCTCATTCCGGAATGTTCAGATTGAGGACTATGGCGTTTTATGCTCCAAAAAAAGCCGGCTATCATATGTACATCCCATCTACCTTGATAACGTTCTACCATAACCTTCAAGTCTTGATGAAATTGTTCTGATCACTGACAGTACTAAGATTTTCACGAAATTGGCGAGATGGCAATCCAGAAAATGTAGTTTAATGCTTTTATTGCAGCCAAGTGCTTTATAATTTTCCAAAAGTTGCTAAACAATTTCTTAGTAATTATGTGTGTATGTATTTCTTAGAAAGTTCTTAACGATGACTTTAAATAATATTAAAGCGCTCTTCTCAATATCCGTTCTGGTAAAATATTTATCTTTGATAAACTTTCGAATTCGTGCACAATTAAAGACACCGCTTTAATTTTTTTAATTGGCAGTATAGGAAATGCAATAACAATGTACTTAAAATAATCGTCATTAGTTACCAGTGCTATCACAAATTGCTTCATGAGACCTAATTTTATGTTCAAAGGTGGAAATTTCATTTTCTTTCGTTCAACAAGTGGTTCTTGTAAAATGTTTGGATTTCCAGGCAGTTTTAACCCAATGCTTACCTCGAGCTCTTCTATGCAATATACAGAGAAAGCAAGGATACTTTGTGTAAAAACGTTGCTTACCAAGAAGGAAACACACTATTTTATGGTCAACAAAGATTGTCCAATGATGCTTCTTATACTGTAATAACTCAATAAATCTCTTTAAATCACAATATTCTTCACGAAGACAGACAGAATGCCCAGTATACATTGCACTAAATAAATCGCTATTATGTAGCAGGACGCACTTGAAGCTCTTCGTTGATAAATCTATGAACATTCGCTATTTAATTTAGTTGTAGTCTGAAAATCCCAATTCCTTAAGTAAACCAGAAATGTTATAGAAAAACACAAAACCACTTCAATTTGAAACTACTGCAGAAATTTATTTTACTGCAGAAATGAATAACTCCATTATTTTTAATTTTCATTCTCTATAGCTTAAAAGCATAAACCACCTTTTGTTTATGAACATCTAATTTGTTTATAAACATCTACTTTGTTTATTGATACAAACCTTTTGTTAAAAAAAAAAATAATACTAATTGTGTATATGCGTCAGTCTTTTAACAAATTGTTGAACTCGTGTAGGCAGTCGGAAGCTTTCGATAACTAATTAAAATATAAATTTTCCTTGTATAATATACCTTGTTTAATCTCTCTTGTATAATATGCATATTTTACGCTGCATTCTTCTGACTGTACAAATAATTTAAATAAAGTGAAAAAAAACTATAATTTTTCAAAATAAAAAAAAGTCTGAAATTTTTCTTTATTTAAAAACATACATATATATTTTTTCAGTTTATATGTCTTTTGATATAAATTTGGACTCAGCAGATCTTGCTTAACCCTATAACAATTGAAACATAAACATAATATAAAGTAATACATGAAGAAATTAAAATCTAACAAATATTATCTCAAATATAGTTTTGTGTACATTGAGTGACGGCTCCAGGGAAGTTGCATAAACCCCGAGCGGAATATTTAAGTCCTTAAATATTAAAGAAATCGAGAACATAATTTTTTAAAAATAAATTTTTGTATCAGCATCCTTCCTAAAAATGTTTCTGTATCCGTTACTCTACTACCCGTTAAAAAAATATTTCCTCATTAAAGTTTTGCGCCATGGACTCTCTCACGAGTAAAGTAATAGTTTCACCTAACCAAAACTTAAATAAATTTTTTGTTTTAAAAAACAATTTGATTAACTTTTGAAAATATTGAAAAAACATAATCTTTAGATTATGTTTTTCTATAAAAAATGAAAGAACATAAACTACCAATTTTAGAAAACAATTGAGGTTCATATAAAAATTTAACGTCTTCCGAACTTTACTGAATTAATTTTAAATATATTATTTGAATAAGTTCAATTCAATATGTCCTCTAATTAGCTCTATTTTTTCAAACTTGGTAATAAATTTTCGTCATCGTTGTCGAAAAAGCGACAACGTCGATGATTTCCAAATTAAAATACTGTTTGAGGTATCAGAAGTACTAGGCTGTTTATTAATATACTAAAAGATTTATTAATATACTAAAAGATTTTTTTAATTGACAGTATGTCTGAGCTGCTCAGTGACGGATAGAGGAATTTTGTTGGGAAAGAAAGAGGGGTGTTGAAATATTTTTATATTTTGTATCCCATTTGCGTCAAAAAAAAAAGTCCTCCATTTCTAATATATTTTAGGACTTTTAGATTCTGGTATTGAGGAGGGGAGGATGCATCATCCCCTAACCACTCATTCCTTTTTCCTTTCTGGATCCGTCACTGGAGCTGCTCTAACTTCGTTCTTTAAACTTTTTCATGTTTCTTCGACTAACCTCCAACTTTAATAGTGGTTGCTTTCAGCTTTATAAAAGGTTAAAAAAAAAAGTTCGAAAAACAAAAGCTTTGTTTTTGAATGAATGAAAAAAAAAAGCTATAAAAGTCATTCAATATATTCGATCAGTTTTATGATAAAATTCAACCTAAAACGGACATATACATATGTAAAATATAACTTTTTTCTTTTCTGTTTTATAAAAATATTTTACAAATATTTACACACATAATTAAAATAAATAAAATAAATACCTTAATATATGCAGATTTTTTTCAATATAGAGAAAATTTTGGTTTATTGAATAAGTATATAAAAGTGTATTTTAAAATCATGCAAGTGCGTTAAAAACAAACGTAAAGCGATCTTCGGAAGAAATGCTAAAAATATTTAAATAATCAATGAATGATTTTACTTTTTATTTCATAAAAGGTTATAATTTAAAAAAATAAAGCTTTATAAGTCATTCAGTATATTGAATGTTCAATTATGTTCAATTAATCAGTTTTATGTTAAATTTCAACGTAAAACGGACGTATATTTATATAAAATATACCTTGTGTTTTTTCTTTTTTCTTTTTGTAAAAATAATCAAAAAATATTTACACACATAAATAAAATGAATTATTTAACTAAATAAATACGCAGACTTTTGTTTTACGTAAAAATAATTTTTGCTTTAATGAATAAGTATATTTAAGTATAGATAAAAATTAAGTGCGTTAAAAACAAACTTAAAACAGTCTTTGATGGAAAGCCACAAAAAAAAAAACAAAAAAAAAACGATCATATCTTTTCTCTTAATTTTAAAAAGTTTATTATAACAAAGTTAAATAACAAAAACAAAGCACAACATTTCGTATTGTTTTGCTTATAATAATTTTGATATATAATTGCAAACAATAAGAGTTCTTTACTCAAAAAGTAATAAGTAAAAAATTAACTTAAAGCGGACATTAATGAAAAACTGAAATTATGAATAAAAATGTTAATAAACGAAAGTTTAGGCTCTTCATAACTTAAATGGCAACACTAATAATAACGATAATAATAACAATATTAATAATTAATTTGCTAACTTAAAAGTTTTCATGTCAAAAATGTTTTAGAGAAATAGTAAAAACAGTTCTGTTTTCTTGGTTTAAAATTGATTGTATATGTTGTATAAGATATACACTTTACAAAATATTGGATTATTTTTTTATATAAGATACCACTAAACATATATAGCAAATAAATAGTATTTATTAACAATTGCAACCTAGATCTAAAAGAAGAATTTCGAATAAACTATGAAAAACAAGATTTTTATAATGTCTGTTTTAGGACAAGTTTTTACTATTGGGAGATATACAATGATAAAAAAAGAAAGTGAAAAGTTTGAAGAGCCTACAACCAATTGCTTTTTTTTTAATTTTATTTACTTTATAAAGAGTTTTTAAACTTATAACTTAAGTTTTAATAACTTAAACCAAGTAACTTTGCTAAAATTATATATATATATATATATATATATATATATATATATATATATATATATATATATATATATATATATATATTGAATTTATTCTTGCAAGGTCTTCACAAATGGCGGATGCGTTTTTATAACGGCAAAAGAGAAAATTAAAGATAAATATAAAGAATATTGAAAAAAAAAAAAATCTATATATAAAAATATTAATTATTTATTTTATAAGCACAAATAACTTATCAACGATCATATAAATTAACTTGAAGCAAACACACACCAAAAAGCATTCAAAAAGGAAAAGAAAAAATATATATAAAAAAATAAAAAATAACTTCTAATTTTTTAAAAATTTATAAAATTAAATAATAAAATAAAAAAAAAAAAAAAAAAAGAAGGAAAAAAAAGGTAAACAAAAGAACGAAAAGTAAAGTAAACAAATAAAAAGAAGAAAAAGATTTTAATAAATAAAGAATTTAATAATCAATTAAAAAAGAAAGAAGAAAAAGTAGTGTTAGAAGATTTTTTATTTTTTATTATTTCTTTATTTTTTGTTTTAGATAATTTTCTTTTTTCTTTACGATATAACTTGTAATCATGATTATAATTCATTAGTTATTATTTTTCAGTCATTATGTTATTATTTATTTTCTCACATTATTTTATTTATTCATAGTTAATTGTATTTATTATTAGTCCTCGTTTGATACCTAGTTATTTAATATATTACATTTATTTTTAATATTATATTTTTATAAACTTATTTATTATTGACTTATTTTTATTTGTTATTGTTCTAGTATCTTTGTTGATAATATTATTATTAGTAACAGTTAACAGTAGTTATATTATTATTAGTTTATATTATTAATATACTAGATATTATTATAGTGTTAGTTTTTTTTATATTCGATATTTATTGTTGTCATAGTTACTTTTAACATTAGTTCGTGGTTTGTCTAATTTTAATTTATTTTGATTGTTTAATTTTATAAAAGTTAGCTTTTAATTACCTTTAATGTGAATCTTTTTTTCTATCATTGTTCTTATTTTTTTGTATTGTTTTAAAAATTATTTTCGATTACTCACGCTAACGGTTACCCAAGTTTTAAATTATTAAATTTAGTCTTTTACTTTGCATTTATTTTTCAAACCTCTATTTTACACTTTAGTCACTTTAATTAGTTAATACTGCATATACATAAAAATATTTTTTCTAAAGAATATGGCATTCAAATCTCTCTGCAATACTTGTCATAAAAATATAACTGATAATCAAAGAGCCATCCAATGTGATCTGTGTAACTCATGGGTCCATGCAAAGTGTACTCATATTAATGCGTACTCTTATAATCTTCTTTCAAATGACTCGTCAGATTTTTATTGTCATAGTTGTTTATCTAAGAGTATGGCGTTCAGCTCGATTTCCAACTTGGAGCTTAAATCAACATTATTATGTAAGAATATACCTACTAGTTCATTAAACTCTTTTGAGACTCCAAGTAATCATAAAAAGATCTTTAAAGATCTAAATAAATTTCCCAGTTCTGTTAATTGCAAATACTATGACGTTATTGATCTCAATAAAACTATGCTCCCCAATTCGGAACTATATATTCATCTTAACATCGCTTCTCTACCATTCCACATTGACGAACTCTGTAGTCTTATCAGCTCTCTTAATAATTTTCCCTTAGCAATAGGTATTACAGAATCTAATTTATATATAAACGATACAAATATAACTGATATATACATAAACGGGTTTAATATTGAGCATTGTCCTACTGAGGCTAAAAAAGGCGGAGCACTTTTATACTTACGCTCAAATTTAAACTACGTAGTTCGCAATGATCTTATGATTTACTCATCTAAATATTTAGAGTCTATTTTTGTTGAAATCGAAAAACCTTGTGAATCAAACATAATAATTGGCTGCATTTATCGTCATCCCTCAATGAATCAACATGAGTTTACTTCTTCCCACTTAACTCCTTTACTTGAAAAACTAAGTAACGAAAAAAAAAAGATCTTTTTAATGGGTGATTTTAATATGGATCTATTAAGTCACAATGAATCTAACCCTGTTTCTAGATATCTTGATTCTTTAACTTCTTACTCACTAAGCCCTTCTATAATTTTACCATCACGCATAACGGCTACATCTAAAACGCTGATTGACAACATATTCACAAACTTTCATTCAACTGATCAATACTCAGGTAACCTTACGATTTCAATTTCAGACCACATGGCACAATTTATTTGCATTCCTGGCATACCCAAACACCCCAAAAAAGTAAAAACTTACAGACGATGCTTCAAAAAATTTAATAAAAGTTTATTTATTGAAGAAATTTCTAATATCAATTGGGAACTCTCTATTAAAAAAGATGATGATGTTAATAAGTCTATGGTTTTTATTTTAAAAACATTTGATGAAATCTTAGACCGACATGCTCCTTGCAAAATACTAACCAACCAACAAATTAAACTAAAATCAAAACCTTGGATAACGTATGGAATACTTAAATCTATCTCAGTTAAAAACAAACTTTATAAAAAGTTTATAAAATCAAAAAATATTTATAAGAAAAATGAATTATTTACAAAATTTAAATTTTATAGAAACAAAATTTCCAATTTATTAAAATTTAGCAAAAAAACATACTATATTACGTATTTTAATAATAATCTGAATAGTGTTAAAAACACCTGGAAGGGAATAAAAGAAATCATTAATATTAGACCTTCTACACACAATACATCTTTTAAACTTAAATTGAACGAAAATCTCATCACTGATCACACTGCCGTATCTAATATATTTAACAATTTTATTAGCACTATACATAGCAAACTACTTAGCAAAGTCATACCCCCAAAACGCGTATTTAGTGGCTTTCTTAACATTCCAAATGCTAAATCATCTTTTATTAATCCTGTAACTGGAAATGAAATATCTGGTTTTATTACAAACACGCTCGAGACTGAAAAAAGTTTTGGTCCTAATAGCGTACCTACACTCCTCTTTAAACTAGTCCTACACATTTTTTCAAAGCCTCTCTGTACTGTTATAAATAACTCATTTAAAAGTCGTATTTTCCCAGATATTTTTAAAGTTGCCAAAGTTATTCCACTATTTAAAAAAGGCTCTTTAATAGATTTCACAAATTATCGACCCATCTCCTTGCTTTCTAATATAGTTAAACTATTTGAGAAGGCAATACATATTAGGCTCTATGCTTTTCTTGAAAAATTTAAATGTTTTTACCACCATCAGTATGGATTTCGTGCCAATCACTCCACATCTCATGCTCTCATTGAAATGACTTAACTGATTAGAAAAGCAATCGATTATAAATATTTTCATGCGGTGTATTTGTCGATTTACAGAAAGCGTTTGATACAGTAGATCATTCCATTTTGTTAAAAAAATTAAAATACTATTGGATCAGAGGCTTACCCCTTAAATGGTTTACTACATATTTAAACAATAGAACACAATTTGTTTCTATTAATGACTCAAAATCTACCCTTGTAAAATTTTCTAATGATGTTCCACAGGGTTCAGTATTGGGAACACTGCTTTTCCTTCTTTATATTAATGATCTTCATACGTCTATTAAGTTTGCTACTGTTTACCACTTTGCTGATGACACTAACCTAATGCTAAAGAATAAATCCTTGAAAATAAATTAACAAACACATTAACCATGATCTTGCCAATCTAGCTCAGATGCTTCGCTCCAACAAACTTTTTCTAAACTCTAATAAAACTGAACTTATTATTTTTAAATCAAATAAAACAAAAATTTATAAACATATGAACTTTAGATTAAGTGGCAAAAAAATTGAAGCTGTTAACTCAATTAAATACCTTGGTATAAAAAATTGAACCAAATCTTTCCTTATTATCCCACTGTGAAGACTTAGCAATGAAACTAAGTAGATCTAATGGTTTGTTGGCCAAAGTTCGCCATTATGTTAATCTTAAAACACTTTTAAACATATACCATGCTATTTTTGGCTCACATCTTATATATGCATGCCAAGTATGGGGGCAGTCCCATCAACAGGCTCTTATTAGGTTATCTCACCTCCAAAATAAGGCTTTAAAAATTATTTATTTTCAGAACATTAAACTTAGTTCTAATGTGCTCTATCTAACTTCTAAAGTATTAAAACTATGTGACTATATTCAATTTTCAAACTGCCAATTTTTCTGGAACCACAAACACAATAACCTACCTTTAACTTTAATCGATTTATTTTCCAAAAGTGCCAACTCTCGTTATTGGTAGCAAAATAAAATCGTTCCTATTAGGGCTCTACTAATTATCAGCTTAAAAAATTGAAACAGTTTCTCAAAAACTTGAAACTATTTCTTTTGGAACTATTTTCTAGAAACAGGAACGATTTCTCAAAAAATAGGAACGATTTCTTAGGGGCACAAATCTTAATTACAAAATCTTCTTTTTAATACTTTTATCATGTATTATACGGTCGGTCTGAGGTAATTATATTGAACTATTACATGATTATGTTTAAAACTCCTTTGGACGGTATTAATTTTTAAAAAGTTAGTAGCTGTGTTTTATGTTCTTAAATATATAACTATTTAAAAGAATCTCTGTTTTAAATGGCTTTTTTAAATTCGAATATTATTAAAATATAGAAATAAAACCTTTTTACTTATTAGAATTTATATAATAGTTATAAAATTTTATGAAAAATTCTTGCACGAACAGTTAAGGAAGAATTAGTGACTTATTTTTAACTATTTACTTATATGTAGCTATAAAATTTCGTGATTTAATTGAACAAATTTACAATTGCATTAGAATCACAAGGGAGATACCTTTAATGAGATCTAAAATATAAGAAAACGCTACACTGAATAAAAGTATGTTTTACGTTAAGCGTAAAAGTATGTTTTACGTTAAACGTAAAATTTTACGATAAGCAGACCTATAGTATAAAATTTTTTCTGCATATCACATAAAGCAGACATTAAACTTTTTATTTACTTTTTTTTTATTTTAAGTGAGTTTAATTACGGAATATGTTTTCAAAAGCAAAAATAATATGTTTTTACTTGAAACTTCATTACTATTTTGTTTTTACCCAGACGGCACATCTGGTTTTAATCTCGGAATTAATACCCGTATGAACACGTGTTTGTTACGATCCAGGCGTAAACCAAAAACACGTGGATTTCACGGGAAGTTTAACTGGAGTTTTACACGTATTTTCTAAGGTTTCAAACACGAGTTTTTTTATGTTTTAAATACGTGTTTTTGAGGTTTTAAATACGTGTTTTTGAGATTTTAAACTCGTGTTTTATGAGGTTTTAAATTCGTGTTTTCTAGTTTAAAACGGACTTATGGCATTAAATAAAGTTTCCAAACGGAAACTTTATTTAATGCCTTAAGTTAGTTCAGGCATAAGTTTTCCAAACTTATGCCTGAACTAACAGCTGTTCAGCACGGTTTAATGATAAACCAAAAATACGTAGGTTTTGCTAGACACGTTTATAGCTTTAAACATGTAAACCTTTTTTTATATATACTACATTATATTTACGACAATTTTGTTGTTTTATTTTTATTTTTTAAGGTAAATTATTTTACAATAATACTACAACGAAAAAATAAACAAAGAAATAAAAAACCAAATCATTAAAAATAAGCTAATAAAAGACGCTTGGCACATGGTTACCATACATAATATTTAATTTCGATTGATCGCCTCTTCCGTCATTATAAAATCTAAAATCGTATAACAATACGCTTTCGCATTTTTACAAACAATTCCAGTAGCATCAAATGTTCTTTTTAATTTTTCTTAAAAGTCGGGTCTCGAACTTTACTAATTCCTCAATTGAGGTAACCTGTTCAAATTTAATTTCATTCAACTCTTTATCTAAAAACTAATGCAGTAGCATAAATTTCTTTTTATGTAATGGTGTGATACAATCACTTTACGCTAAAACATGGCATCATCCATGGGAGAGGTTTCGTTTGTCTGATTTTTTGGTCGATCTGTATTGGTAATGGTTTAATGATTCACCAAGTTTTATAATAAATAACAAAATAAATGATTATCTTAGTCTATTGTTTTGTATTGTACCTAAATAAATGCGCTATAAAAAATGCTGTTTGAAAAAACCAGAGTGATGATTCGATGGAAGAGTAAGATTGCTTTTTTCCTTATTAATCATGCCTGTTTGTGTCTGTACATTTAAACGGAATCGACCCTTCATTCTTCTTTTCAAATTGTTTTTTAGAGCCTACTTCAACGTAAATAAGAGACGCCCTTTAAGAATTTATGAAACCCATTAAGAAACATAATTCATCAAATATACTATTGTACTTTTTAAATATTATAAACTTTTAAATTAAATGCAAATAAGTTATTACTTTGGAAAGACCCAGAAGCCCGAGTATGCACAAGTATTTTCATTAGCATTTGTACCAGGATGTAAATCCTCTCTTAATTGATTTTTGCTTATAAATATAGAAATCTTTAAAGGTTGATTCGAAACCATCTCATTTAGGTTTTGTTGCTTGTTAAAGTGCAAATATCCTGTTTTAAGATAAATTAGACTAATATACACTCAAATATAGGTAATAAATATATATATAAGTTATACATACATTTAAAAAAACCAAATGCACACATGCCCCCTGTTCATTAATAGTCAGCTACCTTAATCAACATTAATATTATTATCTTCATTAAGTTTCTGAAGTCTTCTATAAATATATTGTCTTCATCTAGATTATGTGATAACAGTAAAACTCCTAAAAGATAAAATTTGCAAAAACAAAATTTACCAGAAATATTAGTGTCATTTTAAATCTCTATATACACACAAACAAAACAAAAAAAGTTCAATATGTGCTAATGCATATCACTAGCCATAGTCTGCTTGATAATAGACCCTTACCTTTATCAGCAAAAAAATATATCATTTCTGCAGAAATATAGATAGACTATGTAAGAAATTTTCTTGCTGGCTTCAGCTCATGCCATATTTTTAATACTGCTGACTCATTTTTGTATCTTCTCAAACAATTAAAAATTAAATTAACATTTACATAATAATTTTCAAATATAAACAATTGATTTACAGATAAGTAAATTTACTTACGGACAGTATTTTGCAACAAAGTATTACTAGATTTTGGTGTCAATATTGGTAGAGAAAGTTTATTGAAGCATAGGTAGTAAATTGGTGCAGCCTCGCAGCTCGAAGACAAATTTAAACATTCAGGAAATAAATTCCAGCTAAGGCTAATCAATATTTTTTCATATATTCTTTCTACTATGCTGAACTTGTTCTTTTCATTTTTGTTAAATAATTATTATTAAAAGGATATCCTATAGCATTTAGTACACACACATTTATATAGGAACAACACTAGTATTTTTCAAATATATAACAATAATAACAATACTAATAATAATAACAATAATACTGTTAACACAAAAAATGTATTATATATATATATATATATATATATATATATATATATATATATATATATATATATTCATCGCAAAAATACATACAGATACAAATACGCACAAATATACATACTCCGAAACAAACACACATATGTGTGTATATGTGTATATATTACGTATACATAACATATACATTTATTTACAAGTGTATGTATGTATGTATATATATATATATATATTTTCTTTTTATACATACATACATAATATATGGACTTATACATGCACACATATATACATATGAATACATAAATAAACACATAAATATTTTATATATGTATTATACATACATATATAAAATATACATTGTATAAATTATATAGATACACAAGTGTGTATGTATATAGATACACGTGTGTGTATATATATGTATATATATATATATATACACATATATATACACACGTGTATATTTATATATGTGTGTGTGCTTGTGTGTGTGTGTGTATATATATATATATATACATATATATATGTGCATATAAATACACATATATATATATATATTTATATATATATATATATATATATATATATATATATATATATATATATATATATATATACATATATATATATATGTGCATATAAATACACACACATATATATATATATATATATACATATATATATATATATATTTCTATATGTGCATATAGATATATATATATTTCTATTTATATGTATATATATAAATATATTTAAATATATATATATATATATATATATATATATATATATATATATATATATATATATATATATATATATATATATATATATATATATATATATATATATATATATATATATATATATATATATATATATATATATATATATATATATATATATATATATATATATATATATATATATATATACACATGCTAGTACTTAACAAAAACTGAATTTATTTAACATATAATTTTCTCGACAAATGTTTTCCTGAATGTTCTTGATACACATTCTAAAACCTTCCGATTAATAAAAATGCAATTAATTTAAAAAATCGCGTGCTTTTAGTAATGGTTTCACATTCGTTGCGAAAACTTCTCATAATTTAATACTCCATTTTTGTAACTGAAAAACCATCACTAAAAACTTATTATCCAAACTGGTTTTTTGGTAAAATATAGTAGTTAATTTCACGGAATCAAAACCCTATTCTTGACACGTGTTATTCTTGGTGTTTTCGGGAGTTTTAAACACGCAACAGAAACCACGCGTAACTTTTAAACGAGTTGTGCCGACTGGGTAAGACAAAGATTTCAAGTGTCTGCTTTAGGTCAACTTTTTAATAGTGTCTTCTCTGCTTTCAAATAGCGTTATATATATATATATATATATATATATATATATATATATATATATATATATATATATATATATATATATATATATATATTTATATATATATATATATATATATATATATATATATATATTATAATTATGAGCTATAAGATATCTATATAACACATAAACATTGTTTTTATATAATATATAAACAATATAGCTATAAGATATATAAATATATATATATATATATATATATATATATATATATATATATATATATATATATATATATATATATATATAAATATTTATATATACATATATATATATATATATAAATATATATGTATATATATATATATATATATATATATATATATATATATATGTGTGTATAAATGTATATATATATGTATATGTATATATATGTATATATATATATATATATATATATATATATAAACATATATATATATGCATATATATATATATATATATATATATATATATATATATATATATACATATATATATATATATATAATTATGAGCTATAAGATATCTATATAATATATAAACATTGTTTTTATATAATATATAAGCAATACAGCTATAAGATATATAAATATATGTATATATATATATATATATATATATATATATATATATATATATATATATATATACATATATATATATATATATATATATATATATATATATATATGCATATATATATATATATATATATATATATATATATATATATATATATATATATAACTTCAATTATATATAAATTAAGCTCATAATTATATATTCATAGTTTTTAAATTAAGCTCATAATTATATATTCATAGTTATAACAACTATTTATAGAAAGCTTAATATATATGTTTATATATTATTATAAATAATAATAATATAAGTTTATATTATATGTACTTTATATTGTATGTATTATATGTATAAACATATATATATGTGTGTTAGTGTGTGTGTGCGTGTGTGTGTGTGTGTGCGTGTGTGTGCGTATGTGATTTCTCTGAGGAAGCATAAAAACTGGAGTAGGGAAGAGCTGTACTGAAACTATTATTTTATGAATTTTTAGATATAAGATTTTATTAAATGTTAAGAAAAAGAAAATGTAGGAAACTTGCCATTACTAAAAATTTAAACTTATATATATATATATATATATATATATATATATATATTTTTTAACAATTAGTACACCTAAATAAAATCTCTTGTAAAAACCTACTAAATTACAATGAAGATAACAATAGTAATAACAATACTAATTATAATAATAACAATTGAAATAATGTATAACAACAGTTATTATAGCATTTATATAATAGAATTTATTTAACAAATAGTTAAAAAGTTAGTTTTTAAAGATAGCAATCGAGTCAATTGATTTTAACTGAGAAGGAAGATTGTTCGATCATTTTATGCATTGATATTTTATGGATTTTTTTGTAGTAAAATGATTTGAAACGTAAAGATTATATTTACTAACAGATTAAAGATAAAGGCTTTCTCTAATAGTTAACAAATTTGTAAATGTGCTAGCGATAGCGATATTAACAAACTGAACTAATACAAAAAAACAATTTATTAGCTAAACAAGGTCATTAGTTTGAGTATTTATTATAAAAAAAATTTAACAGGGATAGAATGATTGTGTTAAAAGGAGTGCTTGCAATTTATTTGCAGCACTTTTTGTTTCTTTGTTGCATTTAAAGAAATATTTGTTTTATGAGAAATGTTTGAGATGGAAGTATGATTACATTTTGAAATAGCAACAGCTCTATGAGAAGAAAATCACTGAGAAAAGTGAAGATTGACATAGAATTGGCGAGAAGGAATAAGAAACAGCTTGTATATTAAAATTACAAAAGGAGCACATTTATTGTTGCAATGAAGGAGTCTCATCTTTTTCTGTGATTTTCTAAATGTAAGGTTGTTGTAAGATGTACTGTGATAGGAAGAATGGAGATGTTGAAGAAAAATGAGAAAGTTTTACATAGATCAAACTGTTCTCAGAGCTTTCTTAGATTGAATGAGTAGAAATTGAGCACTGAATAGGATCACAGACATGATACCAGTCACGAATTGCAAAAATTGTAAGCTTTAATACTTGCAGATTTAGAAACACTTAGGTTCTATTAAGCAGACCAAGGATGTGACTATTAAGGTGACATGATTGCTAACATTAACATTGAGATTCAAAGATGAATTTAAGTTAGTCTCACAACGAGCAAGTAGGTAGGTCAACATTGTAAAAAGTCAAGAAGAAAAGTTAGTTTGAAGATCAGGAATATAAGCAAATGTCATATTTATTAAATTTGATGATAAAATGAAAATTTTTATTTATGCATCAAGTTGATTAAAGTAATTTATTTGTTTCTTTTTTTGACTGCAGGCCTAAATTTTGATATTTATAATAATTAAACAAGTTGAATTATTAAAAATATTCAGCGCTGATTTCTGTAAATAACTGTTTGCAGCCATGCAGCACGGTTTGCTTTAAATAAATTTTTAGGATAATTTAGCAAATTGTGTTAAATGCTTTTATGTACATCCCTAAAATTAGGCTTGGCTTTAAGCATTAAAAAGCATACTTAAAAAGTTGATTTCTTAGCAAAAAAATAAATAAAAACTTTTTTTTTTTAAATTAAAATTTTAATGTGCTGATTTACCATTTTTAAAATTAGGCAAGCTGTTTGTTTATGTTTTAAAGTATCACGGCTAAACTAGGCTGTGTTAGTAAACCAACCAATGTTGGTTTTTAAAAACAGAAATAAAAACGGAGCTTTTGTTGTTGTTCGAACTAGTTGCATCGTGGGAGTAACAGCCGATTTTAATCTACAAAATACGCTGCCAAAGATAATCTACCTAAGTTTAACGCTGTTTTTGTTATCCATTGAAAATAGAACACATACTTAGCTCCAAAATCTCTGACATTGCGTTTTTTCCAACGTAGTGCAGGCAAAATTACTGATACTAAAAAATAATAAAAGAAATAATAAAATGTACTATATTCAAATGTTTACGTATGATCATTGCCCGCAAACATTACTTTATTTTTACATGACATGACAAACATGACAATAATTTGAATTATAGAATAAACATCATAGGAATGCGGAATGCCACCACTGATTGTCTTTGATATCAAACAAAAACTACTCGTTGTTTGGTCTTATTTGCGGTTGTGCGATTTTTTAGTTACTCATTCCATAATTCAAAAATTATTTAGGTTAGATTTAACTTTTTACTTCATTTAGATGTTTTCCAGTTTATGAGCTACAATTCATTGTCAGATGCTATACTAACATACGAAGAAGACACGATTACAAAGTGTCGCATCACTAAGGAATCAAAAGATTTTTCAAAAGGTGGTAAGCTTTAATATATAACTTTTTTTTGTAAATACAATGTGCGTAAGATTGAAATAAAGTTATTACATATTGACGCGTAGATATGTCACACAATTCATTAAATGATTACTTTGTTCTTAAGTTACTTATATTAGCGGAGTGGGAATCAGCATAGATCGCATCCAACAATCTTGTTTATTGTTTTTATCTATTCTGTTTAGTTTCACTTAGTGACATTTTGAATTCCTCGAAGAATTTAGCAAAATCATGCTGGGAATTTTGTGGTGCAAACGATCGACTACCAATCCCATACATTGGACACCCTTATATATTGCTTGGAAAGCGAATACATTATTGCCATCAAGGAAAAGATATCGATACTAAGAAAAAGGAACAATATCGAATGGAAAACGATGCTCTGCGTATGAAGGATCACGTGTACCAGAAATCACGTAAGTACACGCAACCGATAAAAAAAAATGGATTGTCCTGTGGGACTTTTTCTGTTTAAAAAATCATGATCTTTAATGAAATTAAACTGGCAAAAAATAATACATATAATCGAACAAACGCTGGACGGCGGTTGAAAGGGCAGTTTGAAGTAGTAAGATCTAAAGATTCTCCTCAAATCGGCCAACATATTTTTTTGCTAATTTGGTCTACTGAACCGCTTACAAATCATAACATTGGTAAAGCAGCTGGTTTAATAAAACCGTTAGGTAAACGAGTTGATGATTTTTTACGAGAACAAATAAGAAATAGTTGTAAGGGTATAAGGGATTTAGAAAGTAGAGCTGAAGGATATGTAAGTCTAGTTATTTTGCCAAAGTATTGTGACACTGACTTTCAACGACGTCGATATACACCTTCTCGAAAAAAAATTAGAAATTTTATTAATTCCATAAAACTGAAAAATCAATATGCTAAAGTAGACCAAATAAATGTTGAACAGCTCATAAAAGATAAATAGTGCGAATTGAGTGACATAAAGTTTGAGGGTTTGAAAAAGCGCATCGAAGCTCAAACAGTAGAAAATGTCACAGATTTGCAAAGTGACGAAGAAATCGAAAAAGTAATAAAATATTTAGCAACTCATAATGTAGATGGTAAAATGATTTTTGTTTATCAATCGGACAAAATAAAACGTTTGTATCGAAGATATGCAGAACATTTCAGGCGTTTAGATGCAACGTATAAAATCACAAAGTATGCTTTGCCTTTATTTTTTTTGGTTGTAAGAACTAATGTCAATTTTCAAGTCGTTGAAATTTTTATGTTACAGGAAGAGACGCAAGCCATGATCACAAAAGCTTTGATGTTCATAAAATCATGGAATCCTAATATAGATCCTAAATATGCCATTGTTGATTTCGATGAAGAAGATAGTTTTTCCCTAGAGTCAGTTTTCCCTAACATTAAAGTGAACTTGTGTGACTTTAATCGTGAGCAATCTTGGCACCGTTGGATTTCCAAGTCTGATAATGGAGTGCAAAATATTGCCCAACATGTAAAAATATATTTGCGTCGCATAGCACATTCCGAAAATATCGAAGACTGTCGAAAAGCTACGTTTGATTTCTTATCCTGTAAAGGAAAACTTCTAAAATGGTAAGTTTGCGTATATAATTAAAACTAAAAAATTATAACAAGGTGTTTTCTTACAATGTTATGTTTTTACAAAGATATGTCTTTACAAGAATGTCTTCACTTTTTTGATACTAAACATATTTTTTATATTTTTGTTTTTTTGTTCTTAATGTTAAGTTATTAAACATTTAGTTTATTGTAGTACATTGAAAAAAATGTTATATACACAACTAGAGTAGCCATTGATGAGCTGCTAAAATTCTAAGAACCAGCTCGCACGAATGTATCAACCCCCTCTTTTCCTGTGAATTTTTTTTAACCGGTGACGCGAAATAGATTAACTCCCCAAAAAGTTAACTCCCGGTTAAAACATTCTAACTCCCCGGTTAATCTATTTCGAAATAAATTAACCCCGGGAGTTAAATTATTTTAAAGTATTGCAAAATGGATTAACCGGGGGCTTAAGTATTTTTAACCCCTACTGAAATAAATTAATCCCCTATAACACGCGCTTTAAATAATTAACTTTTAATTTTATCTACAATATTGTGTAAGTATTCTATTATAAAATTTATTAAAAATATATTTATCATTATATATAATTAAATATATAATATATAAATATTTAGTGAGCGTTGAATAAAATTACATTATAACTGTTTAGTTTTGACAAGCCTTTATATTATATATAAAAAGGAGATCAAAACAATAGTATTAGTAGAATAATAGTATTAGTTGAAGTTTGTTCAATACTATAACTATTGTTTTAATCTACTATCACTATAGTTTCTATACTATACTATACTTTGATCTACTATCATTATTGTATCTATACTATACTATACTCTCTCTCTATCTCTCTCTCTCTTTTTAAATATATATATATATATATATATATATATATATATATATATATATATATATATATATATGTGTGTGTCTGTGTGTCTGTGTGTCTGTGTGTTTGTGTCTGTGTGTGTATATTAATATATACTAGTTAGCTATACAAACTCTATTATATATATATAAGTATATATATATATATATATATATATATATATATATATATATATATATATATATATATATATATATATATATATATACACTTGTATATATAATAGAGTTTATGTTATTTATATAGTATATATATATTATATATATATATATATATATATATATATATATATATATATATATATATATATATATATATATATATATATATATATATATATATATATATATATATATATATATATATATATATATATATATATGTATAACACTATTTCAACCTAATGCGGACGGTCATAAAAAAGTCCACCTAAAGCGGACATTATTTAACTTATGCCAAACTCAACATAACTTGCTAAAAATCTTAATTAAATCTATTATTTACTTGTTATAATAAAGTGTTCCCTAACAAGCAGATTAATCACAATTATGAAAAAAAAAATTTGATGTCCGTTTAGCGAAATTGTTTATACTACCAGTCTGTTTTACGCAATTTTTGACGCTAAGTCAACTTAAAACAGACATTAAGTTTTGCTTACAGCGCAAGGTTATCTCGTAAATAGAACTTTACAAAAAGAATGCTATTCCGAGAAATAATCTTTTAGTTGTGATAGTAATTTTTTTTTTTTTTAATTACATTTTAATCAACATGTCGTTATAAAATATAAAGTTTTAAGTTTATAAGATAAAAATAATATGTAAATGACAATAAAAAATTTACAAAGTTAGATTGATAAAAAAAAATAAAAGAACGCGGGACTCATAGAAGACTGTCAGGTCTTGTCGTTGAGAACCGCTAACATAAATGTGATAATTTTTTGTAATATTGGTAAAACATAATCAAGATAATAACAAATTTTTTCTTTCCAGAAAAATTCGTTGAAATTATTTAAATCTTACATACACTTGTACATACATACACAATATATACATATATATTAAAAGTGTATTACCAAATCATCTATTATACAAATTAATTCTTTAAGTTTTCGTTTAAATGAGTTGTAGTTACATTGCTCAATAAGAACTTGAGAAAAATTTTTAAAACTATTTTGTTCCATAAAAATGGTCCGCAAAAAGCAATGCAAAACTTACTATAACTTGTTTGAAAATTTGGCTGCCTAATAAAATTATCATTTCGTAGAATGTGCTTATTTTTATCTTTTGAAAAATACAAATTATGAAAAGAAACCGGGAAAGAATTGGCTTTACATAAAAACATAAAAGATAATGCATTATAAATATTAAGTTGATATATATTTAGTGCATTAATTTTTCTTAATAGAGGTTTTGCATGGATAAATTTTCAATGTGAATTTTCCATGTAAGGTTATCATCAATATAAACATCTAAAAATTTTGTAACATTTACTCTGTTTATTTCGACATTATTAATGAAATGGGATGGCATTTTGTTAGAAATTTTTTTTTTTAACGTTAAGCGATAATTTGTTTGATTTAAACCAATAAGAAATCTTGTTTAATTCTAGATCCATAAGTTGAAACAGTGTAGTGATATTATTAAGTAATAAAAATAGGTTTGTATTATCAGCAAACATTATTTTCTTTAATCTCAATACTTTATGAAGATTGTTAATATATATGAGAAAAAGAAGAGGTCTAAAAATTGATCCTTGTGAAACACCACAGGTAATCTTTAGCAAATTCATTGGTGAAGGAGTGATACAAATTGTTTGCGATTACTTAAATAACTTTTTAACCATTTAAGAACATTTCCAGTTATTCCGTAATGTTTGAGTTTTTTAAAAAATATTTCTTGGTCTATAGTATCAAAGGATTTGGATAAGTCAATGGAAATGCCTAAGGTATACTCAGATTTTTCAAACGATTCAGTGATAAACGTCTTAACTGGAGAATCGGTGTTCTGTACAGTTATTTTTTTTGAATCCATACTGATGGCCATTTAACAAATTATTTTCGTTAAGATGTGTGTAAACTCTGTTATACATAATTCTTTCTAGAAATTCTGAAAAAACTGGAAGAACAGATCTCCTCCTTTAAATATCGGTGTAACTTTTGCTATTTTATGATCAGGAAAACTCCTTGTCTTATTGAAGATGAAAAAATCTTATAAAGAATGTCTTTAATAATTATTTAAGACATTCTTTATAATATTTCACAGGCCTGCAATGGTTTTCCTCTTTAAAATCTGAGTAACGTTTTTTATAGTTTCTGATGTGCTGATTACGAGAAAAATAATAAAAAAATCCATCACGTCAGGATTTTTTGATATGGAATATTTAAGATTTTGCTTTAAAATGTTTGAGCGCCTACCTTTTGAAATGTCTAAAACGTTATTAATTTACTTCAGCTCAATTTTTATTTCATATAATTAGTGTAAGCGAACATAGAAATTAACGCCAATTAGTAATTTGTTAATGACTACATAATAAGTATTAGTAATTCGCATTAAACATGTCAAAAACGGGTCGTTTTGGCTTAATTTAGTAATGAGCTCATTATTACATAATGATTTGGTAATATTAACTAATTGTTGTGAATATTATTAGAAAAGGGTGTAAGAAAGGATTTTTGTATAAGTACCCGCACTGATTTAGAAATTTAACAGTTAAAATGCGCATCTTGCAACATTAACTTTAAAATGGCATCGCGAGGTTGCTTAAACTCTCCTAATTGTTTCTGTTATATTTGCGGGAAATTTATGGTGATAAAACAATGAAACAGTATTACAGACTCTGTAAAAAATATTTATAAAAGTTATTTTGGACTCGTTTTAAGTAACCAAGACAAAACTTGGGCACCTCATAAAATTTGTACGACTTATTTATTAGAACTTCGCAAGTGGTCAAAAGGACAGAAAAATAGCTTCAAAATCGTTTCGCCTGTGCTATGGAGAGAGCCTAACGACCATGTTAAAGATTGCTACTTTTGTTGTTGTGACATAACTGGATACAATTCAAAAAATAAAAGGGACATAAACTATCCAAACGTGTCATCAGTTACGCCTGCAATATTTGGCGATTCAAAAATGGTGCAGCCCCCGGTTCCAGCTCTACAAATTGAAAATTCTGACTGTGATATAGAGGAAGAGGATGTACACCAATCTGATCCTGAATTTCATGGATATTCTGACGCTTGTCAGCTCTTTTTACAGTCACATTTGAACGACTTGACAAGAGATTTGAATCTTCCCAAAGATGCAGCGGAACTCCTCGGATCACGATTAAAAGAAAGAAATATGCTTGCACCTGGTACTTCATTTTCATGGTACCATCACAGAGAAAAAGATTTTCTTCCATTCTTCGCTGAAGATGAAGATTTAGTGTTCTGTAAAGATATTCCAGGCTTGACGAAAATGTACGACATTGAATACGATCCTAACGAGTGGAGATTGTTTATTGACTCCTCAAAAAGAAGTTTGAAAGCAGTTCTTCTGCATAATGGGAATACATATGCCTCGGTACATGTTGCACATTCTGTCCATTTAAAGGAATGTTATGAAAATTTGGAAAAGCTTTTGACTCATATAGCTTATGAGCAACACGGTCGGATGTTGTGTTGGATTTGAAAATCATATGCATGCTACTAGGCCAACAAGGTGGTTATACAAAATACCCGTGCTTTCTTTGCGAGTGGGATAGCCGGGATAAACAACATCATTGAACCAAAAAGGAATGGACTCCAAGAACTGAACTAACCCCAGGATTCAAAAACGTACTTAAACAGAGTTTGGTTCCCAGAGAAAAAGTTTTACTGCCACCATTGCACATCAAATTGGGTATAATGAAGCAATTTGTGAAGGCTTTAAATAAGGAGGGGGAAGGCTTCAAATATCTACATTCAGTTTTTCCATCTTTATCAGAAGCTAAGATAAATTAAGGAATTTTCGTCGGCCCTGATATTAAGAAATAAATTTCGGATGAAAAGTTTGATGAAAAACTTAATGATATCGAGTTTCAAGCATGACAGTCATTTAAGGAAGTGGTGACAAAACTTTTGGGGAACAATAAAAGCTTCGACTATAAAGAAATAGTGGCCAAAATGATTTCCAATTTGGGTGCAATGGGTTGTAATATGAGCATTAAACTTCATTTCTTAAATTCTCATATTGATTACTTTCCAGAAAATCTAGGAGCCGTTAGCGAAGAACAAGGCAAAAGATTTCACCAAGATTTGAAAGAGCTTGAAGTTGGGTATCAAGGAAGATGGAATACCAACATGATGGCGGACTATTGTTGGTTATTGAAGCGCGACGATCAAAACCGGAAATTTAAGCGAAAGTCGCACAACCGAAGCTTCCAGGAGAAAAGGACCAGGTTCCACAAATGAAATTTAAATGCTATTTAGACTAGTGTTAAGTTGTTATTATATTTTAGTAGTTTTTTAAGTTAAAAATGATGTTCTGTTTTAAATATATATTTTTTTATGTGAAACCTTCGGTTTTTTTGCTATTTTCTATCTGTGCCAATTTTGAAAAATCTGGAGGTGATAGAGAAAAACTAAGTACATATTTGTAATCAGCGCACAAAAATACCCTAGAATCAGCTATCAAATTCCAGAGAGGAAGTTATGACTCTCATTTTGCAGGCCTGTGTAATTCGTTTGAATTTTTAATTATTTTGCTATTTATATATTCAAAACTTCTCGCGTTGTTTGGTTTTGGCAAACTAAAACCTTTTTCAAATTCCGCATGTGATAATTCAAAATAATCAAGATTAGTTGTTGCTAAGGACGTGATATCAATTTTTTTTTTATATTTTGAATTTTATTCGTTAAATTAGGGCCAGCTGAGACAAAAAATTTGTTTAGTTCAATTGCTATTTCATGAGAATCTTATATGATTTCATCATTAATTTTAATGTCATTTTTTAAAGCGCATGATTTAGATTTAGTGTTACCAGTAATTTCATTTAGAATTTGCCACGTGCGTTTGGAATGGTTTTCGTTTTGCTTATTTGAATTAGAATAGTATTTCTTTTTAGATATTTTCTAAGTCTTTCAAAAATTTTCGCTAATTCTTGTAGATGGTTTTACTTTTAATTGTCTTAGCTTTTAAATATTTAATGTATAATTTTTGTTTGACTTTTGAAGATTTTTTTAAACTGTTTAAAATCCAAGGCGAATTTTTATTTTTCGGTTTTAATTATATTTTACGTTTTAGAAAGTTAGCATCATATATTTCAAAAAAAGATTATAGGTTAACGTCAGATGAAGTGCTTATATTTTTCCAATGAAGCAATGACAGTTGCCCCCAAAACCATGATAAATTTGCTTCGTTGTAGTTGCGTTTAAAAAAGATTTGTTTGCTAATTGGTATTTCATTTGATTCTAAATTTATAGAGAAAAAAATAGGGAAATGATCGGAGATGTCACTTTTAATAATACCCTTTTTTAGTGATTTATTAAGAATATTGTTTGTTATGATGTTATCGAATAGCGAAGCTGTTTTTGTGGTGATTCTAGTTGATTTATGTATTAATGAAAACATTCCATTTTTAAATAAATTGTTTTAAATTTTTTTGTGGTATACTTGATGTGGTATTCAAAACAATTTAAGTTTAAATCACCAATATATAGTTTAGTTTGTTTTTTAGGTCAGTTTTTTTTATAATTGTTGATATAATTATTTCCTAATAAATTATAATATTTCATGAAACAAACTTTCTCTAGATTCCTTCTAAAAGTATGAATATCCTATCAAAGGGGCGGAGGGCTGTGATTTTACTTTTGGTTTTAGCGTTTTTGCTAGCTTTTTTTTTCATAAAGCTTTGGTTGATTACAGTGTACTTTTCGAAATAGATAAATTGTATAACATTTTTTAAATTAAAAAAAAAACTTTTAACTTTTTTAACCCATATATATAACTCAACTTTTTTAACCCATATATATGCGGCCGTGGCGCAGTGGTTAGAGCGCTTGCTTTATAAGCAGGAGATCCAGGTTCGAAACGAGCTCTGGACAAATTTTCGCGTCACGGTAAGGAAGGAGGCGTGAACTTCCTGGTTAAATGCACTTCCGCGGTGCTCTCTGACAAGACCGTTTGGACTTCTTGGGGCACCTAAAATAAAAAAAAAAAAAAAAATAAAAAAAAAAAAATATAAAAAGACAAAAAGTAAAATAATAATAACAAAAAAAAAAAAAACGTAAACTGGTATTTAAATGTGTGGGGACCTAAAAAATACCCTCTTTCATCTTTATAAAATGCTTTGAGCCCAGAGCCCTCCCCCCTTCCTCCAAAATAAGTTGGCCTAAGTTATAGTCATCTTCTCAAATTGACTGGGTATTGAATTTGGGAGTGAGGTATTGAATGTGGGAAAAGATTAGTATAACTAAATTGGTTATTCCAAAAACCGGTAAAGGTAATGACTTCCCTCTTTCTTTTCCTAAACTAGTTACTTTGTGCAATAATTGCCTCATTGAATAAGAAACAAAAAATTTTCTAAATAAACTACATTTTTTCCGATATGCAAAAAAAATTTATTGGGTGCGTGATTTGGAAACTTTTTCTTACTACCATAGTTAAGATTATTATTTTTTTTTACTTTTCTCATAAATGCAGATGGGTAGATGTTTTTTGTCATTTTTGTCATCAACACTTAGTATTATCATTGATTGAAGGCTTTAAATCTTTTGCTAAATTTTTTAAAGGCAATTTTTTTGGGAATATTAATCAAGATCCCAACCGTGGGAAACTTTTTCGTGCTTTTTATCTTAACTCGTTTTTAAGAAATGGGATCCCGACGCTGCCTAATACTTTAAACTGCGATTATTTGTTAAAAAGGCCCCAATTAATGCCGAACTAAAGGATACTAATCTTCAGGAAAATTAAATGATAAAAAAAGTCAATTTACTAGCAATTAATGAGAGCGCCATTGAAAGTACTTGCCTTGGCGAAGAGAAAAATTGAGACCATTTAAAAGATGTTATCTTTTATGTTTAAGCTTAAAAAGATAAAATGAAAGATGAAAGTAAAATAATTTTAAAATAAAAAGAATTTTTTTTTTTACTTTTTAAATAGCTAAGTGACTTTCGGTTTATCATGCATCAATTGTGTAAGTTTTTTATGCAAAGTTCAAGATCTATCATCTTGCAAAGAAGAGCTTTGTTTCCTTGTAAATAAAAACTTCGTACTTTTCTTTTCCGGAGCAGTTTTAAACAACTCTGCACATGCGCAAATCTAGTTTTTAAAAACGCATGCAAAGTTAAACCGTTGGAGATTCTGCCAAATGATATTGGCTTAACCCTTTACCACTCACTATGTCTTGGGATTGAGTAAAAAATTAATTTTTGGCACAAATTCATGATTTATGATACTGATTTCAAATCTAAAAAATTCTTTGCGCATACGTTAGCAGTTTTGTAAATACTGATGGTAACCCACCGTTACAATCAGTATTTACAAAAAATTCAACCCGCTTTTCCGAAAAAACCCTCTATAGTCATGAAAGTACACACATTCCTGATTCCAATTATGTAAAAATTGAAATCAACAAATTACGTCCGAGAAAAAAAAATGCGTTTGAAATTTATTATCTATTAGCAGATCTTACTGAATTGACAGTGAACAATATTTTTGCATTTTTACAGTTATTAAAAAAGTTATTAAAACCAAAAGATGACTTTTAAATTAATTACAGCGCCTAATTATATTGCAAAGCATTGCATCAAATTGATTGTGACAGAATATAGGCAATAGTTTTACAGTATATTAGGAAATCCAGTTTGCATGTTTTTCTTTTGAAAACTATGTAAAAGAACTCACTTATTATATCTATCTAAACCCATAAGCATATTTGACTCAAAGACTAACATCACAACCCTACAATGTGCTCAAGCTAAAATTCTGTAAAGTGCTACTTCAAATTAAAGTACTTAAAAGCTTAGTTTGGTGATTTTTAAAACGGCTTTTGGCCAAGTTCTGCAAGATCACAAAAATACAATAGAAAGGTTGTCTGCTTCTTGTGCTTTCAAAAGTGTGATAGACAAGTAACAACATTCATCATTAAAAAAAATTTAATTCTCTACTTGATAAACCAATTGGTGTCTCTGATACTCGAGTCCCAAATGGAATATGTAAGAATTGCAGAGTGAAGTACTGATCCGATGCCATCAGCAGCAGCAAAAACTCACAAAAGATGCTCAGAATGTCTTGTTCTTGTAGGCAGAGACTTTCCCCATGAGTGCAATTAGGCAAGATTTTGAAAAAATATGCAAACCTTTGTGACAAAAGACCAAACATTGGCAGAACAGATTACATCTTCAGTGATTTTTTCAAAAGATGCATCTCCACATGGAACAATCAGAGTTGCACAACATAGTGAAAAACCTCTACCCATCAAAAAAGGTAAATTGTTAATATCATTTTAATTTTATAAGATATAAAATTGAAAGCCCAACATCATTTAAAATTTATTGTCAAATTGGTTAAGTGAAATTTAGATCTTGTTAAGCTTTGTTACACTATTCAACTAATTGTTTTATATTTTAGGATCTTCCAGTGCCGAAAAACTTTTTGACAATGCTCCAATCATGGCAGTGAAAGACCTTGTCACTGTTCAGGTGAATACTAATTTGTCAAACTCTGGTGATAAAAACTTGCATTAACAATCAATCAAGTCAGCAGAACAAAAGTTATTGAAAGCAATTTTTGTGCAAAGTTTGGTGCCTTTGGAAGACATTTATCAGATCATTTCACACAAACTGATATTGATGTGTCAACTGAAAAAGCTTCAAACACCAAAAAGTCAAAAACTGTAGTTCATTGCAATGACCTGTCACTCTCCTTCAAGCGAGCAATTGCCCACTGCACCACATGCCAAAGATGCAGAAGACATTTCAGAAACATATGAAAACATCAGATAATTGCTTTCATTGATTCAAATCAACTCTACAAACTTCTTAATTTCTTGTAAATTAAAGGTTGCAAACATTATCTGTGGCCCAAAGCTGATGATTGACCAAGACTCCTAAACATTCAACCACAACCCATCATGGATATCAATTTGCTGGCAATCAATGTCACAAGCTTTTGAAGAATGTTTATCTCCTTCAAAAACTAGCAGAAAGTGACAGTGCATTCCAAGTTACTTGTGTTATTGATGCCCTTTGAAAATTTGGAGCAGTTGTGACTGCCTGCTTTAGACAAGAGCTTGATCCACACTATGCAGTGAAAATTGATGCAATTCGAACCTCATATCTCGCCTTGTCAAATGTTTCAGTGACGCCCAAGGTACATGTAGTCTTTTTTCACATCAAAGAATTATTGAAATGAAGCACACTGCACTTAGACCTTACAGTGAGCAGCAAACAGAAGCTCTTTACCACTCATTTGCTGAACACTGGAAAAGACACAAAAGAGACGCAAGTAATACTAACTATGGTAGCAAATTGAAGACGTGCAATGTGGACTACAATAGCAAACACATGTAAAACAAACGAAGACCAGAATTAATTTACTTCAATTTGTTTTCAGAATAAGTTGTTAGTCAAATCAGAAGATTTAGCGTTACTTTTTTATTTTTATAGAGTTTTCAAATTAGATGTGTTGTAAAAATGCAACAAAAAATGTGTGCTGTCATTTCTGTGTCATGTGCTTATAGAATAAAATTTTAATCGCAATTTTTTTTGTTGGACGTAATTTGTTAATTTCAGTTTTAACATTTTTGGAATCAGGAATGTGTCTACTTTCATCCCTCCAAAGGGTTTTTTCGGGAAAAACGGGTTGAATTTTTTTCAAAATTTTGTAACGGTGAACCATATGTTTACACTGAACATTTACGGAATAAAAGTAAATAATACAAATAAACTTCCTTTAAATAAAGCTACAAGTTATGGGAACAAATTGAAAAAAAAATTTGTTTATAAATATTCTAATTGTCACCTCTTAGTAGCATAACTCCCCCTGCCTCCTCCATTCTAACCCTAACAGATTTTATTTTACGATTTTGCATGACACTTTATTTATTTTGAGAATTATAAAAATAATTTTTGGCGTTGCTTTAACACAGACATAAGTTGCAGTTTTTGCAGTAAACTCTCCCTGTTCTACCTTTACATAAAAATTATTCGTTCTTCTTTCTTCGAAGTTCTGGCCAATGACTAGTGCTATCAAACCGAGCATCGCCGGCTGGTAAATGCATAGGGCGTTTTCTTTGCTCAATTCGCAATTCAACATTAGATTTTCTTTAAGAAAGTCGACCAACAGATTTTTGTATGATGTTTGTTTTAACAAGGACAGATGCTATAGAAACTGTAAACTGTAATAGACTAAGTTGACAATTTTTAGGTCTTTTTAATTGATAACAATGGCGTCGATAGGTGAGCCAAGCATTTACTTTTGCTATATCCACGCAATGAAATAAGGTCTTGAGATACCATCGTTTTGCTTTGATTGATTTCCTGTATAGTGCTATCAACATGTCAAAAAGATTGACTCCATCTATTGATTTATGATATTCCTAAACAACAGTTCAGCAAATAATTTCAACAAACCTCTTATGTATCACTAATGTAATATGTATATTCTTATGTTATGATCCCATCGCTTTACCTTGTCAACTGATTGTGGTTCACAATAGTTAGTAATCATTTAAACGCACTTACTATCATACCACTTAGTAATTGCTAAGCCACTCTTAGTATCAACTTGAAAACTGTTGCTACCTTTTCCGATTTTTTTAAGATCTCTTTCATTGGCAATGGACAACTTTTTGCTCGATCAGACCGAAGGGTGGCTGCTGCTAAAAATCCCTTTTCCTTTAATGAAAGAAACAATGATATTGAAGCAAACCAATTATCAAAATAAAGCCTAAAGTTTGGGTTTCTTGGTAGTGTTTCGATTAATCTACGTACCACATAAGAACCCGAGCACTTTTGGTTGCCAACGGAGCCAGAATACAAAAAAAACATTGATAATGTCTGATGATACAGAACGTACAAAGTTTTTAAATCCCCATTTTACTGGTGTTTTGGGGTTGTACTGGCGAATACCGGTATATTTAGTAGTGATGTATTGATAGCACTTTTTTGGCCGATACTGTTGCCGATGGATGGGGAAAAGCTGATATCAATGCCGATACCGAATTAACTAATTATTGAAATATTGAATAAATAAAACCATACAACTTTAAATCATGTAATCTTGCATGGAATCAGTACCGGTAAACAAAAACTTGGACTCAAATCAGAGCCAAATCATTATTTTAAATGATATTAGAAAAACTCAGTTAAAAAAGTATACATTTTTTAGTTTTTTTTTACTATAAAAAGAAAACTTTCAAAAAATAGATTCAATTTTTGAGTAACGCTTTTTATTTCAATTTTTAAGAGAAAATGGTACAATCATAAGTAGTTTACTTAGAATTCTTTATTAATTTAATGGCACTTTAGATATCTAAACAACAACCATATGTTGTTTATAATTAATTAAATAATAGTTAAGCTGTTTTCAAGGAGGTAGCTGGAGGGAGAACATAGGTTTAGTTGGAGGGAGAACAAAGCCGAAAATGGATTTAAATTGCGTTACTTTGTAGTATAATTATTCCAGAAGCAAGTCGAAATGGCGCTTTTGCAAAGAAATGGAAAATTTTAAACGTAATAAGTAAGCTTTGAGAGTTGTAGTCGAAATGGATTAATAAAATAAAAGATCAATCAAGAAGTTAATTAAAACAAAATTACGATTAAGGTGAAACAATTGTTTCTTGTCTCCCTCAATTATAGGTATAAATATCAAAGTTTTAGTAAATCTCTACAACCTATTTGAACTTTATTTTTTGTTTGTCTGTTCAGCTATAGGTTAGTTACGTTTTTTAAAACTGTTATTTCGGCAAGGAACTTATTAAATCCCTCCAAGATTTTATTTTGTGTCGGAGTATTTTTACTGGTTTTTAAAGCAAATTGCTATATTCTAAATGTAGAAATATAAAATTTCTTTTCGTAAATCCGGCAAAAATACTACCAATACTTATCTAAACATTTATTAATTAAATTCCTATCTAGAAATTTATTATTAGTTGTTCAAAAAGCACAGCAAAAAAATATCAATAAACAAACTCTAAATAATGTTTACAAATTTTTTTAAACTTCCATCTTTTATTTGCAATGCATTAATTGTTTATAACGTTTTGATACAATATTATTGAATAATTTTTGTTTAAAAAAAAATGTGATTAGTTAACTTTAAATTATGATAATTACGCAGTATTTAATAGAAAATTTTGTTACAACTAAGACTGTTTCTTAAGAAATGATGTATTTTAACTTCGTTTTCCTTCCAGTATCTAATAACTCCTTGGTTGTTTTTATAATTATTTTATTATGTGATGTTTGATCCCCACCATGTTCCTAGTAGTACCACACTCGACTTTTTTATCGGCGCAGCGGCCTTGTCAAGGTTTGTGTTTCGGAGTTATAAAGTTGAAAGAGGGTTGTAACCATTTCTAAAGTAGCCTCCTTGATTGCAATGACCTTGGGGAGGTGAGTTATATTAAAATAAAAATAGCAAATAAAAATATAGAAATATAGTAGGCTTTACTTGAACACATATAGATAACAATTCTTAAATAGGTTACTTTTAAGTATAACAATAGAACAACACAAAATAAAATTATACTAAAAACAACACAATAGCAGTAAAAGTATAAGTACGCTCATCTGGTAAATTCAAGCTTATAACCAGCATCTTAAGAATAAACAATATTGTCTTTAAAAAAAGTCAAAATAAAAATTTATCAAAAAGTTCTAAGTAATGCGTAAATTTTAGTTTATTTAATATTTAATTATTATCATAATGCAGGATGAAAATATTAAAATGTGCATTTTTTCATAATTAAAGTAATAAAACAAAAAAAACAAATGTTGGCTTATTTTACTCATTAATTATTATGAAAAAATGTTAATATGTTCTACACTAATTGTTCAGAGTAACAATATGGTTACTAGCTACTTTAGACAAATGTCTTTCCTTATATATTTAACTGAAACATTCCCGAATAGTTTATCCTTAAACATGCATATCGTGGGAATAAAAATACAAAAAAAATTAGTTGAGAAACATTTGTAAAAAGTGATTATAACATGTTGCAACGAGAGTTACTTTTAACTAATCATAATTAACTTTTTAGTTTCATTTGTATATAACTTTTAATATGCGGAAATGACAATATGCTCCATTATTTAGTTCCTTAAAGATAAAATTTTAAGGAATAAAACAAAATAGACTAAAAATCAAAATATTTAAGTCCTTATTATTCTTAGAAAGTTATGGTAACCATATGGTTACCACAGCGGTAAAGGGATAAAGGTCTTCTTAGTCTTCGTCATTTTTTTATGTTATTTTAAGTATAACATTCATTTTTATAGTCTTTCAAATGAGCATAGAATTTAATACATCTATATAAGTTCTATGCTTATTCAAAAATTATTAAGATATATTTTTTAGTTTACTCTGCTTTTAAAGTAATAAAAGACACTAATTTTTTTGAAACTTACCAATATATTTTAATTTAACGTTAAGAATAAAGTAAAAACAAGTTCTTATAGTTTGTAATCAAAGATAACAAACAAACAAAAAAAGTATTATCCAAAACCTCTGAACTAAGTTGCTGTTTAGTTGGAAGTTATTTATGTTTTTATTATTTTAAAATTAATTCTGGATTCATCATATTGATTTATGTCATATTTAGCAACAAGATTGTTAGTTTAAAAGTATTTTAGCACATTTTTAAATAATCTGAAAGTAATAATGTGAAAGTTTTGTCTTCTCTATTTTACTGGAATAATCATATGCTGATAAAATTGCTCTAAAGAAACTTAAAGAAACTATTTATAACAAGAAAGAATACTATTAATATATATAAGTTAAGGGTTTGTTAGTTAAATATTTAACATAAGAAAAAAAAGAGTAATGCTGAAGTAGGATATTCTCACACGCTGATGTTCATACTTTTTTTGCGAAGCGTTACTGAGTTGCATCTTTTCTTTCTTTCGTTGTTTACTTTTGTTCTAATTGTCTTGTATGAGTATGGTACGAGTTCTTGAAATTTTTTTATGTAATCACGCTCTTAATAAAAACATCATTTTTATTGTTTGTTTATTGATAAAATTTAGCTTACTCTTAGAAGTACATTAGTTAGAAATTTTATAAAAATACAGCTTTACATTTTTTAATTTGTTAAAGTTTAAAAACTGATTTTTTAATAAAAGTCAAGTTAACTTAATATTGAAATATGATTTGTACTACTCCTAATTGAAGGATTTCATTATAACTAGTTGTTGCTAGGTAACATAAACACCAAATTGGTATAATTGTTTTTTAGGTGAATTTGCTAAAACTTCTAATTCATTAATTTTAAGATTCTAACAATACTCTATTTAAAACTAATACCTGGCCAACCAGCTTTTTTGTCCAAGTATTTTTGAAACCATTTAAAAAACAGGTCTTCATACTCAACTGTCCAACGACAATAGTTTCTGTTTATTGCTTTATTCTCTAAAATTAAAAGCATTACTGGGGAATATAATTTTGCATAATTTTTTACAAAGTTCAAATGATATAGTTGAAAATATTTTAATGTTATTATAATAGTCGCTTATACGTATTGTTGAATGCAAAGTAAGACTTTTGACAAATGATTTAGAAAAATCATAAGAAATCAATTTTTTGAAAAAGACTTATTTCCAGTAATTTAATTAGTAATGAAAATGGCATGCATAGCAATTGAAATTATTATACTATTTGATGGGAAAAGTTTGAAATTTATATTGTTTTTTTTTTTTTTTTTTTTTTTACTTTAGAAAAAAAAACATAGTTATCATTCTCTCTGTGAATTTCATTTTTTGAATCATCTGAATCACTCGCATCTGTTTTAAAAAGTGGCGTTTTTAAATAACCCTCTGTAATAATTAACAAAATAAATTTGATCATTCCAAGTCCAAATTAGTTGAAATGTTTATTGCATATATATACACAGTTTAACAAAAATTTTGCTACTGGATAATCATTTAACACAAGCCTGCAAAGAATCGAAAGGAACTGAGTGCTTTTGATTATGACATTCTCAAAATAAAATACCATTATCTAATAATAATAAAATTTTAGTATTCTCTCTTTATAAAATCTTTGTACCAAAATAATTAAATAGAGTAATTAAAACACCAAGTAAACTTTTGCTTAAGCAACTTTGTGTAATTCTATTTACAAGATTTTGGTAAGATGGCAAATTTCTGAAGCTTTTTTTACATTCTGATGAGCTACAAGGAATCATGCTGTAGAGTATGGTGTTTAAGTTTTTGTTTACTATGAATATCAATGAAGTTCTAGGATAGAGTTTCTTTGAAAAATCAAGTTTTAAAAGAGAGTAACATTTTCTAATTTTTCGAATAAAACAATTTGTGATGCTGAAAATTGCCTTTGCTTAATTATTAAACATTTAATTGATTATTGTAAATAAAAGCTTTAGGCTTTTTATATAGTGAATAATACAGGCAAGGAAACATTAGAGAGAATTATAGTATGCTGACTTGAAAATATGTCACTAGTGTTGTATACCTTTTAATTTTATAAATGTCTTCTTGTTTGTGCATATTCGAATTCCTAATGTTTATTGTCAAATTAATTGAATATTCATAAATGATGTGTTTTTGTGATGCTTCTGATATTTTTTAAGGTACTTTTTTTTAAATATATATATAAGATTTTGCAAGTGCTTGTGCTTTTCTCATTAATGCCACTTTATGTTATAATCTCTTTTGAAGAATGGCGTATGCATTCATTCATGAATTATGCATACTCCTATGCATAATACTATGAAATATGTTTTAAAACAGCAATGCTATGGTATATATATATATATATATATATATATATATATATATATATAAACAAAAAAAAACATACTTAATGTCATTCTACTAGCTTTTACGCTGCATTTAAAATAAGATAACACAAAGCTTGTTTTAGTCCAGATTTTTGCTGTTCATCGTTTTCAAATGATGTATAAATTGGTTTTTGGACTAATTGGTTTTTGTTAGATTGGTAAAGTTCTTACGGAGAAACATATCAGTTGAATTGTTAAATACTGTTTGAATATCTAATGATTTTAAATATTTGTAGATGTTACCCAATCTCCTCATATCAGCCCTAACGGACCCTCTTACTTCTGTTCGTTTAACTTTTTTTCTTTTTATTTTATCATGGAGACAAGAACCAATCATTAAAATTGTTGGATCGCTTATTATGAGTAGTCCAATATCATCATCTCTTAATATGCCAATGATAAAAGATTTAAAATCATCACTATAACTTTCTAGTGATGCAGAATCCATGGTGTTTAATAGTATACACAAAGCTGAAGCACAAGAATCTTTTGTGCATCTCATCTCATGTCTTCTAAAAAATGATCTAGCATAAAACCCAAAACATCCAGTGCACATTACTGGATCATTTTCTAATTGAGAGTATCTCTCTCTTAGGTAAATTGGAATTTTTTCAGATAATTGTTTTCTATTATATTGCAAAATGCCATTTTCTCTAAGTTGTTGAAATATTCTTTTTTTTTCTGTTTTATTTTTTGTGTTGATTTTTTCTAATGTCTTTTCATCTTTATGCTTCTTTAAGATGTGGCGATTCAATTTTGTATGTAGCTTACCACAAAATGGGCAAACTCTGGTAGGTTGTTTTCTGCGTATTTTTTCTACAAAATTTGATAGAAATAAATTAAAATAATCTCAAATAATTTTCTGTAATTTTTAATGTTCTTCTTTATTAAATGTTCTTATTTCGTTTTAAATAAAATGTCTAAGTAATGCCTGTATAAAAATATTTCAGTGTTGATTGAACTTCCTTGAATTTATTTTATTACTTAAAAAGGGTAAAAAATAATTTAACCTTTACTAAATGTGAGTTTTGTAATGTGCTACAAGCACTTAAGTCAATTTCTTCTAAATTTAAAAAATTTTACAAAAAAAAATTCAAATGTTTTATTTTTAAAGTCCGTTCATATATCTTTTTCATATGTGCTAGTACTTACCTTCAACAATTATCTTGTCTGATAAGAATTTTTCTGATGAATTAACTTCATTCTAAATCATCAACAGAAATTTATTTATTGAAAAAAAAATCATATAGAGTGCAATATTTTTGAATTAAATCATCCTAAGAATGACAGTTTGTTTTTTTATTATACTTACCTTTTTTTTTTTTTCAATTGTTAAATATCTCATAAAAACTTCAGCACATTTTTTTTTTTTTTTGTTAATTGAATTGTCATTAATGTGGACTGTAAAAATCAAGTTTAATGTTTACAGCTTTTTACCAAGAAAACCTTTTGGAGGTATGAATATACTAAGGGAAGAGCAATTATTCAAAATTTGTCTGAAATTTAAAATTCATTGTTGTATAATTATAACTTTTAAAGATTTAACCCTCCATTGCCCCACACCTTTTTTTTTTGATTTCATAATTTAAATTTGGATTCTTCAATTCATTTTGAAATATGTTTACAAATCTTGTTTGTGGCTAAAGAAAATATATATTTTTTGAAACAAGTGAATTGAAGAAGTCTTTTTATCAAAATCTTAAAAATCAAATATCTTTCTTCTACAAAATGTAAACATTTTGAAATTTTGCATAGGTACTCAACCATTTGCATATATTCATAGCTCCAAAAAGGTTTTCTTGGTAGTTGTACTAAGAGTTAACTAGGGCTAATTTGCAATCCATTATTATTTAGCACTATTGTTCTTTTACCTAGAAATGTAATAATGTAAGTAATAAAACCTATAAACTAGGGAAAAGATCATCTCAACCTCTTCTAAATGTGAGTCTTGTAATATAGTTTGAACACTGAAATCAATTTCTTCTAAGTCTAAATTTTAAAAACCTTGTTTGTTTAATCTTTTAACGAAAATTTTTTCTGCTACATATCTATAAGATTTAGAGCTTATATGAACAAGCTTACCTCTACTAATAAACTTGTCCAATAAGAGTTCATCTTTTTCTGAAGAATTAGCTCCAATCTGAATCAAAAGGATATTTTATTAACGATAAAAAAATTTTTTTATACCATTTAGATAGAAAGCAGTGTTTTTCCAATTAAATATTTTTAAAAATTATATTTTTCTCTTTTCTGTATTAATAATATTAAGTTAGAGCAGTGTTAAGTTATTAGAAAATAATGCCTACAAAAATATTTTAGTATTGATTGAATTTCCCTGACTTTATATATTGCTTAAAAAAGGTAAAAATTAATTTAACCTCTACTAAATGTGAATTTTGTAATGTGCTACAAGCACTTAGGTCAATTTCTTCCAAGTCTAAATTTAAAAAAATTTTACAAAAAATAATTCAAATGTTTTATTTTTAAAGTCCGTTCGTTCATCTTTTTCATATGTGCTAGTACTTACCTTCAACAGTTATCTTGTTTGATGAAATTTTTTCTGATGAATTAGCTTCATTCTAAATCATCAACATAAATTTTTTATTGAAAAAAAATCTTAGAGTGCAATATTTTTGAATTAAGTTATCTTAAAAATGACAATTATATTTTTAGTATAATTAACTTTTTTTTTTAGTTGTTAATTAACTCAAAAAAACTTCAGCACATTTGTTTTTCTGTTATTTGAATTGTCATTAATGAAGTCTTTAAAAATTTTAATCTATTTAGAGTTTAATTTGTTTCATAGATCCAATTTTTATCATTTTTTTAAATACAAAAATATCTTGTGTAAAACAAGACTATTTTGTATTTAAATTACTCACACTCTCTGTATTTTGGTTGACATAATCATTCTTTACTGGTTCACAATGGTTCTATAAATATTAGAATGAATAAGTTATAATAATTTAGCATTTAATACAACCCTAGTGTCTCAGTGTTTCATCTTTTTAAACTAATATAATAACAATATAAAAAATGAAGACAATAAAGACTGAAATTTTTTCTTACATTTGACATGTTTATCCAAGTAGAAGTGAAAGCTTTTGTAATCTATCAATTAATCATCGCTTTATTATAAAAAAAAACGAAACTACTAAATACTTGAAGTCAAAGTTAGGCTTAAACTTTCATTAAAAAGAACCAAATACAAAGTAAAAATTAAAAGTTTCATCATTCATACAAATTCATCTGTAAGCATACTCAGAATATTACAAGCTGAATTCTAAAAAAAATGAAATATTATTCTAAAGTTTCTATCAATATGAGGGGATTCTTAAGTTGAAATAGTGTTAGATGCTCAATGCAAGAGTTGATACTTTAATTTCTTTTTTGTTTTTACTAAAGAACTAACTCACTTCATTTTTAACATCATTAGAAGTGTCTTTCTTCACTGAGTCTGAGAAATTCTAAAAAACAAAAAGGATATTGTTTTGCATTTACATAAAGTTGATTACTGATTATTTTTTGTTTCATTTTCTTGTTGTGTATAGTATTTGTGTTTTCCATTTTATTTGAAAATGCACAAAAGTTTTAGAAATAAAAAAAAACATTAATGTTGCAGAAAATCCTCTATTTTTTATTTAATGATAAACATCTTTTTTTATATATTATATTTTTATATATTATATTTTTATATATATTATAGCATTATATAAATATTTTTTTTATTGTAGAGTAATAAATCAAAAAAAAATAAAGCTGAAACAAAACTGGCACAGAAATCGTCGCAAACAAATCAAGTGTTAGAATTTAAACTTAGAAAAAATTTTTTCTAAGTTTAAATTCTAACACTTGATTTGTTTGCGACGATTTCTGTGCCAGTTTTGTTTCAGCTTTATTTTTTTTTGATTTATTACTCTACAATAAAAAAAATATTTATATAATGCTATAATATATAATACTCAACTAAGTCAAATTTTACTTAGTGCACATACAGTTACTTTTTAGTAGCTAATATTTAGTAAACGTTTGTATGGTATTGATCTCACTAACAGACAGATTCTCAAATAATTAGAAAAATATCATTTACCTTTGACTCCTTAATTTGCTCTTGTTTCCTTTCTAACTCCTTAAAGTATATAAACAAAACTTTAAAACTGTTTCAAATGCTTTATATTTATGCAATATTCATATAATATTTTAATCTATCTCTAGAGTTTTCAAATGTTACAAAATTTTGCTGTTTAAAAAATTTTTTTCTTGTTATACAAATTTTCTTTTCTTTTAGGAGTAATACGGAAACTAAAAAATAGGTTTTATTTTACGTTAGAATCGCAAAATTGAAAAACCTAACCTAACCTAATGGTAAAGTATTAAAATATTTAAAAAATGTTAATATTAAAATATCTTATGGGTAAAAACAATATAAGGAATAATAATAGAAAATGGAGTTACACACTGATTTTTTTTCAATAGTTATTGTTGTGACATGTGGTTCTCTCGATGAACAAGAGTCTTAATGCTGGAAAATGAAACTGTAAAGTATTAGCTAATAAATGTATTGATTATTAGCTCCAAAACATAATATGCTGTAAGAAGTAGGAGATAAAGTTATAAGTTGTATGCTAAAAGTTGCTACCACTTACCGAGTCAGGAACATTTTCAATAATGACTTGTGGTTCGTTCTAAGTAGAGATTTGTATACTATCATTTTGTTAAGTCTAAGGATGAGTCGTAAAATAATAGAAAATGTTAAAAAGTGTGACTTACATTTCCATTTTTTACATCCAATCTTTTACTACTTACTAAAGTCAATTCTCTGAGAAACTAAAAAATCAAAATAAATATTATTTTGAAAATGAAAGTAAAAAAATACTTGGTAATTTAAAAAAACTTTTTTTACATCTGCCAGTGGTAATCTCTCTTCTGGTAATGTTTTCCAACCTAATGTTATTAGGTGAATAAGTTTAGAAATCTCCTTCGGTCATCTGGTCTTTCATTGTTTTTAATTGCAATTTCGAGAAGGAAAACATCGTTTAATAAAGGCAGTATATTTTCCCAAGGTGAGCTAAGGTTAGACAAAATTTCAAAGCTTTGAACAGCAATAGCATAAATATCTGTACATACAGAAAGAAAACTCGTATTTTTTTTAGCAATCTCTGGGGCTACATAGCTTATTGTTAAACCTAAAAGTGCAACTCACTAGCATGTTATTTGGTTTGATATCCCGATGTATGATATTTTTTGTGTGGAGATAATCTATTCCTTTGCATGCTTGAGTTATATAGTCAACCCTTTCACTTAATTTGTAATAATTATTGTCATTTAGAATATTCAATAAATCTTTTAACGAATGTACAATCACATCATCAAGTTGAACACAGCAAATCTCAAAACAAAGAGCTGTAGGGCATAAACTAAACCCATAGAATTGAACAATATTTTTATGCTTGAGTTGTCTTAATTGATCAGAAACTATCCATAAACGTTTCTTTGAAAATTGGATTTTAAAAACTTTAACTGCTGCAATTTTCTTCTGTACAACTGACTTGTACACTTTAGCTGAACTACCTTCGCCAATTAAATCAGAGAAGTTTAGAGGCAGTTTAGACAACTTGAAACTTCTCATTTTTTTTCTAATTCACTGTTTTTAAAAAGTAAACGAGCTCATTTTGGTTTCCTGGAAGAAAAGAGAAAGCATTTAAAAGGTATATTATATCTTTGAGTCAAGTATTATTAGTTAAAGTAATAATTAAAAACTTTTACGGTGTTACTTTTAGAAAATCTTTTTTATATTATTAATTATGCATACGTTGATTTACATTGTGTTGTTTTGAATTACATTTTTAAAAACGATGTTAAAATTTTTCAAAAAAGGATTTTTTTTCCTTTTTTTATTTAGTACTTTTTATTAGATAGTCGAAGTTTTTCCCCCTCTTAATTAAGCGCAATATGTCTAAAGAGAACAGCATGCAAGAAGAAAGGAACTTAGACGTGGTTTGCATGCTTAGCTACCCTGTGGGCACCAAATGTCAATCTAACATTGGAATTCAGTTAGATTTTCATCGACGACATCAGATGTTCGACGTTAGTTATTCAATGTTATTTTGATGTCAGTCTTTAATCGGTTACAAGCATTTTAATTTCCTGCCAATATGAAAATTCAACTCATTATATTGGTACTCATGATATTGGCTTTTCCCAAGGTAATTACCCAGGTTATCAGTTAAAGAGAAGTATTCTTCTTGATTACAATATTTCTTGTGTTCAGAATTTCTTAGTTGACTCTATGCATCTAGTTATGTTAGGTGTTGTTAAGCAGTTACTTTTTTTTTTTAAGGAAGGTCCAAGAATATGCAGGCTCTCCCAGACACAAATCAACAAGATATCAAATCTTTTTGAGGGTTTTTTAGAAGCTTTTAGAAGCTGCCAAGTGAATGCGCAAGGCAGTCTAGATCTTTAAATAAACTAAAAAGATGGAAAGCTACAGAATTTAAACAGTTTCTACTTTATACTGGACCTGTGGTGTTAAAGGGAATTCTTAATAATCTTAATTCTTAATAATGTTTATATTCATTTCTAATTGTTAAACATTGGTATAAGAATTATGTGTTATGCTGAATAATAAAAAGTATACAATTATTGGAGTACGTCAAACAGCTACTGGAGTGGTTTGTCTATAATATATAAGTCTATTGACATATATAGTCAAAGTTTTTTAAAATAATATACACCCATTAATAGATATTCATGATGATGCATACCATCAAAAAGAAGATCTAATTTTAATGTCTGCTTTTCAGTGTCTCATTTGAAAATCACATGCACATATTAAAAAGGTTTGTTTGTAATGCAAAGAGTCCACTTGTTCAAATTATTTTAAAAAGTTCTTAATTAGAGAAAACCCATGAGAGAATTAATCACAGGCTTTTAATTTATAAAAATCTCTTCTAAAAATAGAGATAGCTGGTTCTGTTTAAAATTGGAGTTTTTGTTTGTGTAAAAGAAAAGTTAGCTAGTAATTTTTTTTTCTCCAACCATGTTATTCGCGAGATTTAGATATTTATACAATTAGTTCAAATGGACAGCAAGAACATTTTAAAGAATGATATTCTTTGTAAAGTTGTTTGTTTACCTCGAAAGGATAGTTATATTTTAATTCCATATGTGCATGATTTAAGACAATAAATTAGACTTATAGTAGATTTAGTCATTTTTTATTTATTTTCATTTTATATTAATTTTTATTTTATATTAGACAAGACTGATATAGTTTATTGATTTTTTTGATGAAATTTAAAAAAATTTAAAAGACAAAGTTTACAAGTTTATTTATTTAAATATCAGGAATGCTAAGTTTAAGGTTCTCTATTGTAATTTGGAAAGTTGTGCACAAAATTTAGAATTATGAATTATTTGGATTATTGTATAAATTATTATTTCTATTGAAATAATAATATAAATATACACATAAAAACTTTTCAAGTATATTTTTGCTGTCAAATTTGTTTTTCAAGTCAAAGTTTTAATTAAAATTTAAACATGAAAAATATTTTTTTCCTCTATTAATGTGTAAATATCAAAATTAAAAGTTGCAGACGCAAATGTTTAAAAAGCGATAGCCTTTAAGGTAACTAAAATAATAGTAGGTCATAAAATAGCGTATACAAGAGCTGTTTGGAGAGAAAATAATCAAGAATATGGACTGTGCCATCATGCTGGATTAATGACAGCCAAAATACTTTTTATTGGCGAGATGGTTTGCAAGTAAAACGTGCATTCATGAATTTAGAACCTCCTAAGTCTGGATGGAGCTAATTCGGCTTGGTAAAACAGAGACTTGAAGGTATGTAAAACAATCTTTGCAGCAGCATTTTTGCATACAGGATAAAGGTATAAACTTTATATTAAGTTTAAAAAAAAGGATTGTTAATAGTAGGTGGTTGGTAAAAATATCAAAAGTAATAGTAGAGGGCTGGCAAAAATATGAAATTGTACTAATATAATTAAAAATAATCAACCATTATTGTCGTTTGCATGTACAAAAAAAAATCAGGGAAACAGGGTTTAATTTTTGAAATATCGGGGAATAAAGCTTTCAAATTTTTCCCTTTAGCTAACTAACATTATGTCAGTTTAAAATCATACTGCCTAACGTAAGAGTTAATGGCTATTTTTCTATTTATTTTAGGTTTAAATTAATTTAAATAATTTCATGAGGCTATTCAATAATATATTAAGAAGTTATTTGAAGACACCATTAAAAAAAGTCTGTTGATTTTTTGAGGACCTTTTTATATATTTTTTTTGAAAACAATTGGTGCATAGCTGTAAGAATGTTTGCAGGTGAAAAAAGAATTGGTTCCCAAAAATGTTCAAAATTGCAATTAGTATTAATTTGCTTCCTAATTTTAACTGTTTGCAACACTTATGGTTTGTGAGAAATTTGATTTGCTTTTTGAGTCAGTAAAATGGAAAAATCGTATTTGAACTGCATTTGTATTAATATGATTGCTGTGTTTGCATAATATGATTTTACATCATTTCTAAATTTTCTAAAGTTTCTTTTAATTGTAGACAAGAATTATGTAATAATTTACAAGAAAATACAGAAATTTTATTTTTTAACTTCATTTAAGATTTCCAATATATTGTAGTGAAACTTTTCACGAAACAAATTGAAATCGACAAGCTTTTCTACAAAATGGATCTGAGGATGCCGAAAAGTCAGCAAAAAATGTTCCTAAAAAATTCACAGATGTCGAAGAGCTTCTTAAATTTGATACAAGTTTAAATTATGATAATGAAAAATATAAACAATTGGTAAGTTTAATATTTGTAGTTCTATTTATTATCTTTTTTGTATTCATTGTCGCAATTTTAACGTACTTTTTAACTCTTTTGTCAGAATATCTCGTTCCTTATTTATGATAAAGAAAGCAAGAGATAAGAATTATAATAGCGAAAAGTATTTTAAAGTATAATAAGCAAGTAATCTAATTTAGATAAAAAAGAACTTGCATTGAATAAGATGTGTAAAAAGCAAACACTTCAAAAAATCAGTTTTGGAAAAATACCAATTTAATGTTTTTTTTATAAAAGATAAGTTCTATAAATGTAGTTATAAAATTTGATTCTTTAAAATTTTTGACTAAAAATATTTATGTATTCAAAGTTTATGTTTAAAAGCTGTTTTTCAATTACATTTTCTAAATATAAAAATTTATCAGATCTCCCATGCCCATTTTTTTCACATCACTAAATATAAAGATTCCTAACAAGACATTGTTAAATCTACTAACTACTTTTCTGAACAAGTATTATTTCTTATAAACACTTTCTTTGACAAATTTTTATTATTTGTTGAATGAGTATTTCAATTAGATGGTTTTATAAAGAAATAGCCATTTTTTGAAGCCGATTTTTTTATTTTACAAACAAATAAAAAATGTTCTGTTTTTTAACATAGAAAGTTATATTTGTATGTAAGTATTTAATACGTTATATTTATATAGGTAGTTCATCTTTCAAAGGTTGGTGGGAATTCTTTAAAAGATAATCTTAAAAACATAATGGAAAGGTAATTTTAAAGTTGTTGACTTAAATGATTTACTTTACTTCATGTAATAATGATGTATTATAGCCATTATTATTTCCATATATAAGTAGACCAGATAATAGAAGATTTATTGGTCTATAAAGCAATCTTTTTTAATTTGTTGCATACATTTAACTGTAAACATATTTTTTTTTTTATAGTCTGATGTCATACAAAGTAATGATGAGCTTCAACATGAAAGGGACCAACCGCAATGATAAGAAAAAGTGTGAAACAGTAACAGGAAAACGAAGCTTTTAAAAATTAAATCTTCTCGAACTTATTAAAGGTAAAAAAAAATTATTTTTATGAATGATAGAACTGAATGTGAAAAAAGTTATACCAAGTTACTAATATTCTATTTATTTTGTTAAATTATAAAAATGTTTTGAAATAACTATCGTATGAGAATCGCAGCATAGTCAAATTTCGTCATCTGCTTTATAGTTTGTTACAAAGGTAATATTCTTTTTTACGATAATCAAAGTTGTTAAAACTGTTATTTATGTCATAACAGAGATATCAAAACCGTTAGAAAAACAAACTACTTTTTCAAAACCTTTATTTTTTAAGAAAATATTCTGAAAAAAACGGATTTTTGAATAGTAAAATTTTGTTAAAGCATAACTACTTAAATGCACAAAATTTGAAAGAAAAATCAAATTTTTCAAAAGTCAAACCAATCAGATTGCGCCTATTCTGAGCCTGTATAAGGTTTCAAAATATGCAGCCCGCTTCATATAAACAGCCTCTTAGTTGCGATCCTGTAAAATACACTTTTTATTTTTAACTAAACGCGTTCCTTAGATTAGAAGGCTTTTACATCAATAACAACAAACTAATAAGTATCATACGCTATATACAAGTTAGTATCGTTTAATCTTAAATTATCATTTGAATCGTAAAAGTTTTATGTAAAAATAATTTAATAATTTAAAAGTCTATGTTAATTTTATGTAGAAATGTTAAGATTTATGTAGAAATGCTAATAGAAATGTTTAATAATTTAAAATTAGTTTAAAAGATTGTAGCATCAATAAAGCTTAAGGTTCAAATCTATTTTTTAAACTGCAGTTTATATTGCATCTTCGCAGTTAACGAAAAAAATGATTTTGATGTTTTATGCTAAAAACCTTATGCTTTGTTTGTGTTTTTCGTTGTTTATTTATTTAATAAAATGTTGTTTTTTTTTAAAAAAAATATTTTTTCTTTTAAAAAGTGAATTAATTTTATTATTTGCTTTCAAATAATATTTGTTAAAAGACTTGTTTCAGTTTTCTATCGAGCTTACCAATTTTTCAGTATTGTTTTTTAAGTTATTTAATCCTTCATAAATTACTTGTGATATCAGTCAGTGACAGTTCTTCAGTTGTTTATATTATATTAAGTTATTTACATTATATTAAGCTTATATAAAAAATTATATAAAGAAATACTTTTCTTATAAAATACAGTAACAGCAAAGTAAATTATTTTTTCATGAAGAAATAAAAAATTATTTCTTAAAATTCGTATATTTTCTAAATTAAGAACAATTGTATATTTTTAATGGAATGAATGAGTTGTTTAATTTAAAATTTTTATTTTATAAATAAAACACTGCATTGCTATATTTAATAGTGTTAAATATAGCAATTTAATAGTGTATAAATAAAGCATTTCTATATTTTAAACACTACATTTCAATATTTTTAGTGCATAAATACAACACTGCATTTCTATATTTAAAAGTGTTAAATATGCCTCGTTTTTCCACGAAGTCTTTGCGCATTATATGTTTGAATATGTTACTGTGTTCACATCAAATGTGTTTCATGTATTCATGAAGTTTTTACGCGTGGAATGTTTTAATTTAGTTAATTTATTCCCTAAGTACCGTAAGTTTTATTAGGTTATATAAAGATTTGTGTTATGCGGCTGTTCGAAGAATACGTGACGTATACCAAATTGCCGATGCCCCTTAGTATGTAACGTATTGTATCAACAGCCATCATAATGACATTTAATTTTAACTTAAGAGAAACAAGTGTAATGTTTTTAGTTGATTAAGGGAGACCCGGTGCCAACATTTGCTAACATTGGTCATCAAAACGGAAAAAGTTATCTTAAGTAATTGATTTTTCCATTTTGGCAGTATGGAGTTATACCACTATTTAGTATTTTAAATTCTCTATCGTTTAATATACCACACAAATTTAATAAATCAGTTATTAATGAGTTTTTTTAAGAATTTTTTATTTCAACAGTAAGTCGATAACTTATTAATTATCTCATAATGATGTTTTTGGACATTTTCCTTGTATACAGACTCTTCATTATTTTATTAAATTGTTTTTATAATTTAATCTAATCAAATCAAAACTAATAGCAAGAGTAAAATGATTTAAAATAATATAAATCATTTTAAATGTTTTTACTTTTGCTATTAGTTTTGATTAGATTAGAAGTTAAATGAAAGGTGGTAAAAGCAACTTTTTTAACAAAAAATTGAGAAGTATTAGTATCAACAGACTTTAAATTTTTTTTTAGTGATGACGTCATTGTTTATGCGCATAATTAGTGTCATTTTACCCCCAAAACTGCCTATTCTCTTTTCTAATATAACTAACTCAAAAATGTGTTAAAATTTGAACATGAATTCTTTAATGTATTATTTATGTTGCCTGTGAAATAGAATTTTTTTAGAATTTTACCAGGTTGACATTCAAACTTTAAGATATAAAAAATAAGGGAAGTTTGGCACCAAAGCATGATAAAAATGAGTTTTTAAAGAATTAAAAAATTTTGCTTCATAGACAACATTCCCAATATGTTCATCTTTAAATCTTCAAAATTCCAGCCCATTTTCTATTTTCGAGGAAAGGTTATTTCTGAAAAATTAATTATAGCGAGAAAAAAAGTTGCAAAAAAGGTAAAACAAGTTTTAAAAAGTATTATATTGTAATTATATGGCAACATAAACGTAAACTACAGCTTATAGCCTAATATATTATTTAAAGTAAAGTCAAACGTTAAAGAAACGAAACTGTTCCTTGAAAATCAGACTGAACTTTTTTGGTTTTAATAAGAAATATATATATATAACACAACCCAAAATTCTACAATAATTTTCACAACAACAAAAAAAACGTGGCATTAAACCATAATGCCTTGCAGCAAATCCAGACCAATCAGTATAAGAAACAACGTCACGCGATGCGTACGGTTCTTATTACTGACTGATCTGGTTTTTACAAACAAGCTAAATTCGACACTACCGACCCTGGGATACTAAGTATCCCAGAGCAATAAATTCTTAAGTATTAAATTTTCTTTTTAATTCAGCCGTAATAGCAGCCATCCTCTGGCAATTAGGTTCAGCGGATGTAATTTTTTCTGTGTTTTTAATCTTTACTTCGAGAGGAACTAAGCGTTGAATTAGACGTTTTATAAAGGATACATGCCCATTTATACAAGTCTTTAAAATGGCACCCCTAACTTTTTTATCATTAGAAATAATTAATTCCTCCACGACACCTTGCTTCCATAAATTTCGCTTTAACTGATCATCGTTTATTAAAACAACATCTCCAACTTGTAGATACTCACCGCACTTTGTCCTTTGGTTTTTACTATCATAGAGGTGTCTTTCTCGTAATTGAGCAATATATTCACGACTAAAACGTTTCCAGTAATGATCAATAATAGTTTTCAAGTACTTTAATCTGCTGTTGTGATCATCAGAATTACCAATTTGAGAATCATCCATCTGAGTTTTTACATTAATTGATTGTAATCTTCTTCCAATTACAAGATGAGATGGGGTCAATGGTTCATATACTTCGTCATAAATATAAGTTAGTGGTCGACTATTAACCGTCATTTCAATCTCATGTAATACTGTTTCTAATTCCTCATATGACAATCGACTTTTTCCTACACATTTTTTCAACGCATCTTTGACAACTCGAATAAGTCGTTCATAGAATCCTCCCCACCAAGGTGATTTAGGCAAAATGAATTTCCATAATATACGTTCTTTTGCTAAAAACTGTTTTAACTGTTCACTTAGATGGGTTTTGAAGTTATCACTAATTACTATCTCTATACTTCCTCTTCGAGCTATAAAACGTTTTAAACATCTTATAAGAGAATCAGTTTCCATCGAAGGCGTTAATTCCACATGGACATTTCTGGATGTTGCACACGTAAACAAACACACATAAGCTTTATACATAGAATTTTCTTGTCCATAAATATTTTTCACAAACAAAGGGCCAGCATAATCTAATCCAATATTGGTGAACGCAAATTTATGTGTTGCCACTTGAAAAATAGGTAAATTTGGAGGTCCAGGACCATGTAAAGTTTTTGCAAGCACTCTTTTGCACTTGACACAATCTTTAATGTAATTCTTCACTATTTGTCGTTGCTTACGAATCCAGAACCTACTTCTTAATTCATTTAACGTTCCTCCAAGTCGTAAATGCTTTACTCTTTCATGTGCAGCTAGTACTATTAGCTTTGTAAAATGGCTATAGCTTCTCAATATAATTGGATACTTCTCTGCATATTCTAGCAAACTATTTTCAAACCGCCCTTTTAACCGTAGAATGTTATGTTCATCAATAAATAAATCCAGCTGTTGCTTAATGTTTTCATAATCCTGACTAGAATCATTCTTCCCTTTTAGCAGACTTTGTTCAGGCTTAATCCATAATTATTCAGCTGAATTAATCTTTTTTGTCGTCAACTCTCCTTGGTAATTAACAACTTTATTTTTAATATTATTCCCGAATTGTAAAACGTATGCTGAAACTCTCAATAGCTGAGTTAAACTGCTAAATTTTTCTGCTTTAATAATATACTGAACTCCGTCTTTTGCCTCATCAATATAGTTGACACAAGTAGTTACAGAATTTTTTAACTCACTAATACTTTCTGCCATATTACTATCAAAATACTTCCTTTGTTTTGGTGTGATATTAGTTTTTAAAAACAAAGGACCTTCCCACCACAAGCAATTGGTCTGAAACGTTAACAGATTTAAGTCTCTAGTTGGTATATCTGCTGGGTTGTTTTCTCCCTCAATATGGGACCAATCATTTTTGTTACTTAATTCTTGAATTTTTGACACACGATGCTGGACCCATAACTTCCAGTCTCTTTTAGAATTTTTTATCCAAGATAAAGATATTTTGCTATCTGTCCAATAACAAATTTTTCCCAGAATTAAAACGTCTTGAACAACCTTGTGCATCAAATTCGCTAATAACAAACAGCCAAGTAGTTCCAAACGTGGAATTGTTAACTTTTTTATTGGAGCAACTTTCGTCTTTGAGGTTATCAACTTGGACATCCAACCCTCCTTGGTTTTTACTTGAGCATATATAACTGCTGAATAAGCAACTTGAGAGCTATCACTAAAACCATGTAAAGTAACATACTTTGCTATTTCATCTTGTTCTTTAAAACAGTATCTTGGTACAGTAATGCTGGAAATAACTTCTAGTTCTTTTAAATACGCTAACCATTTTTCGTGGATTTCAGAAGGTAATTTATCATCCCAATCAAGTTTATCAATACACAGAGCTTGAAACAATAGTTTTGTCACAACAACAATTAGTGAAATAAGACCCAATGGATCATAAAATTTTGCAACGCTAAGCAAATTTCTTTTTGTAAAAGGTAGATTCAATGCTTCTTGTACATTAGCTGAAAAGTTGAAATGGAACTCATCGCTTTTTCCATTCCATAATAATCCCAAAACCTTTACACAATTAACTTCCATATCATTACTTCTATTTAATTCAAATTTTGCATAACTGTCTTCCTCATTCAGCAAGGCTTTCTCTTTTTCTTTATCTGCAATATACCTGCTTAACTCTGGTGAATTACTAAACCATTTTCGCAAATTAAATCCTCCCTTTTTCATAGCTTCTTTTATGAAGTTATAAAATTGAATACCTTCGCTGACTGTATTAACACCAACAGTAGAGTCGTCAACATATAAATCTCTTAGAAACTTTTTAGTAAATTCTTTAAATGTATCTGAATGATTTTCCATGTGCTTTATAATTGTAGTATTTAACAAAAAAGGACTACTAGTGATTCCAAATACTACTCGCAGGAAACGGTAAATAATTAACATGTTGTTCTTATCAGCATACCATAAAAATCGCAATAGATCCTTATACTCATTGCATATATCAACATTTAGAAACGCTTGACGGATATCAGATATCAGTCCTATCTTGAACATGCGAAAACGTAAAAGTGTACTATATATGCATGTCAGTAAACATGGGCCAGTATACAAACTTTCATTAATTGAAGGACCACCTTCTTTTGCGGAACCATCAAACACTACACGTAACTTTGTTGTCTCTTTATCATCTCGTAGTACTGCACGATGAGGTAGATAATGAACTTTTCCAGGTTCACCTGGATCATAGACTCGCTTAATAATGTTTTCGTTTTCATACGAAGTTATTACTTCTTGGTATCGTTGTTTTAAATCATTATTTTTCTCAAACTTTCTTTGTAATGAAATAAATATTTTTTACTCGCTTAATAATGTTTTCGTTTTCATAAGAAGTTATTACTTCTTGGTATCGTTGTTTTAAATCATTATTTTTCTCAAACTTTCTTTGTAATGAAATAAATATTTTACCTGATAATTATAATATAAACTAATATTATAATTATCAGGTAAAAATTCACAGTTTGGTTTCAATGGTAGCTTTGTCACATATCGTTCCCCATTAAAAGTAATGTCATTTTTAAATTGCTGGTAAAAATTGTCTTGCTCTTGGAAATCGCTGGATTCAGATTGCCAAAATTTTCGTAATTCCAACCTTAAGACATCATCATCTGATTGTGAAGTTGACACTAAATTGGTTTGAATAAAATTCTCACGTACACCGATGTCAGATGGACCACAAACAATCCATCCTAAAATACTTTCAAGAGCAACTGGACCATTATTGCAACCTCTTATTATTTTTCCAGTAATTATTGAGTAATAACAGTCTAACCCCACTAGAATGTCAACAGATTCATTGTTCTTTAACGGGTAAGATTTAGCTAAAGGGATTCCTTTTAAGTAAACATATTTTTGTTGCAAAAGATTGAAGTTAGGATTTTTTAATGGTGAACATATGAAAGGAATACATAATGCCTCCATATAAATATTATTTTTCGGATCTCTACCTTTCAAACAAACACGAACAACATCTAGTGTTTTGATCAAGCCTTCATCTAATGCAAATCTTTTTATTATTAAACTTTCTGTGCTTATCTTCTTCAACTTCAATTTTTCACGTAATGCATCTGTAATATAAGTTCGATGACTGCATCCATCAAATAATACTCTAATGCAACTGGATAAAGTGTTATCTGGGTTTGTAGCTGTAGCTTTAGCAGACTGTAGAATAACATGGTTGTTGGTAGCCGTATGCTGGTTTTGATGAGTAATTGAATAACTCTGGACTTCTGATAACAATTTATTTGGAACCTTGTTACTTTCAGTATCGCATAAAGCTATGTTATGCTTCTTTTTGCATTTTATGCACTCATAATTTAATCGACAAAAACTCGCTTTATGTCCTCTTTTTAAGCAAACAAAACATCTGCTCTCCTTTTGAACTATACTTCGACGGTGTTTTACATCTGTTATATTTCTGCATCTAGATGATAAGTGTCGTTCTTTACAAAACACTCACGTGGAATTCTTTCTGATATAATGGCAATAAGAAGTGATCCATAAGTACATGTTTCAACATTTAGGTCCTTTAAATTTCTTATATTTATTTCAAACTTATCATACATTTGACGGAGTTGTTTTACTTCTTTTAAATTTCGCACTGGATTTATTTTTCGAAAATCATCCATATGCGCTGCAATAAGACTTTGAGTATTACCAAACCTGTCCTTTAAAAGTTGTATTGCTTCCCTATAATTGCCTTCGCTAAGCGTAAGTCCTTCAATTAGCTTTTGTGCTCTACCTGAAAGATATGATTTTAAATAATTAAACTTTGCTATATCTGACAGATCTTCATTACTGTCAATTGCAGTTGAAAACTGATCCCAAACCCCTTTCCTTGATAATATATCACCAGAGAAACTTTGAATTGTTAATTTTGGAAGCTTCATGAAAATTTTAGAAGAAACACTTCGAGTGGATGAATTTTTCTCAGACTCTTTCACCTCTTTACTAAGAAACCGTAATTCTCTATGTTACTTAAAATATCACTAGTCCATGAGCTAGTATCCTCAATTTCGGATATAATGTCATCTTCGTCCGCCAACAAGTCCATAATTTCGTCGTCTAAACTCTTTATTATCACATGCTTAGTCTCTATATTAGTCAATAATAAGTTTATCTTTTTAATTTCTTTTAAATCGTCGTCAATTTCTGCGAACAACCTTCTCAGGTAAACTCGATGTCCATTTCTTATTTTCTTTTTCTTAACTAAGAAGCCATCGGCAAAAATAATCTCTAAATCAATATATCTCTAAAATAATGTCTTTAAAATCAATAAATGTACGGGTTTCGGCACCATAAAGAAACGAAACTGTTCCTTGAAAATCAGACTGAACTTTTTTGGTTTTAATAAGAAATATATATATAAAACACAACCCAAAATTCTACAATAATTTTCACAACAACAAAAAAAACGTGGCATTAAACCATAATGCATTGCAGCAAATCCAGACCAATCAGTATAAGAAACAACGTCACGCGATGCGTACGGTTCTTATTACTGACTGATCTGGTTTTTACAAACAAGCTAAATTCGACAAACGTCTTGAGCTTTTTGGTTTTGAAGATTTCGGAGAAAAAGCGTTGCTAAGGCCATTTGAAAAAATGCAAATTTGATTAAAATTAAGATTTTTGACTTATTGGAAAAGGCATCTTAAAATAGGTACATTAAAGAATTTAAAACATTCATTTTAGTATTTTTCAAAATTTTACCAAAAATAACCATTTTTTACCCTGGTTATCACCTTAATATATAAGACTATTGATTAATTGCATTGAGACTTTTGCTTCTCCATTACTTATTGTATTATATAATGCTCTATATGTTATTGATAATTTTCTTTTTTTTAGGACATTGGAAATATATAAAGATAACTTTGGAAACACATAGAGACAAACTTTGAGAAAATCTACAACTTAAATATATTAAATTTTTAAATTATCTGGCTATGTCCTTTTTTCGATATTTTGAAAGCGTAACGAATTAATATTATATATTTTGCAAAATTTTTATTCTAAATGAATCCATGTCCTTTTTTTCGATGGGGTTATCCCGTCAATTAAAAAAATAACTTTTAGCACCACCCTATTTTATATTTTGACCCTTAATTTAAGCGTTAAAAAGAGGATTTTATATATACTTAAATAAATATATATATATATATATATATATATATATATATATATATATATATATATATATATATATATATATATATTTAGTATTATCAAAAATATAAAAAAGGGATCGTCTATAAAGTACGTAAGCTCTGAGTGGAAATAGGCTTTGCAAATGGCGTATATGAGATGGAGGGGGAGTGGGTCAATTATAAAAAAAAGACACATTAAAAAAGATATATATAATAGTTGGATGAGTGGTTTAAAAGCGGATGTACTCAAAATGCGGGGAGGGTGAGGTCAAAAACAAAGCGTTCGCGCTTTAATAATAACCCCTAAGTATAAGTGTTTAAGTTATACAAAAAATATGAATAAAATAATGTTTTAATAATTTAAAAATTATCAAGCAGGAAAATTGTAGATTTTAAAAAAGTGAAGGTTAGTTTGACTCTAGACACGTCCATTAATATATATTATTTACTCTAATTTACCTTGTATACTTGTATAGTGGGTGTTTAATAAATATATAAATAAAAATAAATATCATGTAGATATATTTAAAAATAATTAAATAAAAAATTAAAAAAAACTTTTGTTATTGTCAAATAAATGAAATTTAAATGAATGCGAATTTTCTTTTTTTCTTTCTCTTTTTCTTTCAAAAATTGCTTTAAGCGAAAAAAACTTTTTTACTTTCAGAAGTATTGGAAATTCGATTTAAAATTCCAATTTTTTTGAGCGCTTAAAATATTCTTAAAAGGCGGGAAATTTTAGACATTGCTAAAAGAACCTATACAAAACCCATTCAAAAAATTTTATTACCTCCATATATAAAGGCATTGAGAGCAAAGTATTCGCTTTGATTTTTTTAATTGATTATTATTGAGGTTTCTACTTAAAAGAAAAAAAATTATGATCATTAAATCGCAATTTTAACTATAATGATAATTCAGTATAATATATAATGAAAACTTTTAAAAGTACTCAATTTTACATTAAAATAATCAAATAATCTTAAAAAATTTATATTTGCTGGAAATTTTTAAAGTTATGACAATTTACAATTATAACAAAATATAGCTAAATCATGATGTAATTCACTCAAATTGTTTATAACACTTTCAAGGCATTTTGGTACAAAATTTTTTCATAAAACTTACACGGCATTTTTGTAAACGAAGTAGTTTATTTTATGATATATAGGATCTGATATATTTTATGATATATAGGATCTGATATATAAGATATGATATATCTTATGATATATAGGATCTATTTTATGATATATAGGATTTAAATCTTTATTTAAAAAATTGAAGTTCTTTTTTTTATAATGATTTTTAAGGTGCTTCATTAAATAAGTAAAAAAGTTGGGTTTTTTGGATTTTTTAAATTAAGTGAAAAATTAACAAAAGTTTCATTCGGAAAAAAATGCATCTAAACTCAAACGCGTGAACTTTCGTAATTATTTTGGTGTCACTGGTTGTTTATTTAAAAAATTAAAATTTATGGTTGCTAAGGGGCAATTTTCTAGAAGTAGTTTTTGTAATTTGTAGTGGAACTAATATTTTTAGCCTGGTGGCTAGTACAACCGATTATAAATTTTTATCTTTAGTTTTATTTTTTGAAAAAATTAAAAAAAATCACTTTTTGTTCTCACAATTTCTCAAATATTTTATGATGTTGACAAAACGCTTTAAAATTTTTTTCCAAAAAGTTTTAAAATTAGTATGAGTACAATCTAAACCTCAATCAAACATGACATCTACTAGAATTTAATTTTTTAATTTTTTTGCTTGAGAAGTACCATTTAATCTTAATAAATTTTTAACATTATTCTTAAAGTAGAAAGGCCAGTTTGGGCAATTAAATAATCTTAATAACTACGCATTTCATGACAAAACATCTAATGAATGAAAATTAAGTAGTTAGAATGGTAAGAATGAACAGCAAGGAGTGATTAGATAGCAATCAAGTATGATGCGTGACCATTTTTCTATTTTTAACAATAAAAGTTTAAAAAATAATAATTACTCTTAGATTCATTGAATGCATTGATGCATTTTTTATCTACATCCCTAAAGAGTAAATATTTACCTAAATTATAGGAATTTTAATTATAATTACTCTTTTAATCCTATATCCGAGAGTTCATTTTAATACCTAACTAATGTGTCATTTAGTCTAACAGGGGTAAGTTAAGCTGATTTGACAGCAATTTAAGTTTCTCGCTATTTAATTTTTTCTCTTACGTCATTAAAGTGTAAAGGAAGGAGGCATAAATTTCCTTGTTAAATGCTCTTACGTTATATGCTTTTTTACAGAGTGGTACTTTGTGATAAGACCGTGAGGACTTCTTGAAGCGCTTTAAGTACCACACAAAATATAAAAGATTTATAAATTATAGGCACGCTTACTTAAGCTTAAGTTTTATATCATGCATACTCGTTTATTTATTGATACTCTGTTAGGGCAGGTTGTGCAGCTTGCTAAAAATATTGGACAACATCTTCTCAACCAAATGAGATAAAAGTACTTTTTTAAAAACAACATTTCTCAAAATAAACTATATTTATAATAGAGAAAACTTATTTAAATTCAACGCACAGATCATCGTCTTTCTTAGATTTAGTAAAAATTTCTAAATAAGACCCCTAACCCTGACCTTAACACCCCATATAAAGACAAAGAAAATGGCTAGACTTAAAGTTAAAGTTCAAGTTATTGATTTTTATGAAAAAAAAGATTAAAAAATAACTTAAAAATACTTTGAGTTTTTTGAAGTTTAAGGGTTATATTTATCGGGATTTTACAGTAATACTATATAAAAAAGGTTTTTAAATAAGATATTAAGGACTTTTTAAAGAAGAGTAAACTTGGCAATCTATCACAGAGTACCGTGGAAAAGCATCTAACCAGGAAGTACACGCCTTCTTTCATGTGTCGCAAGATTGTTTAACCAGAGCATCGAACCACTTGATTGTGCGCCAATACTCTACCCACTGCGCCGCGGCTACTGTTTCATAAGTTTTTTTTTTCCAATCCAGACTAAAAAATTCCTTAGTTGATTAGATATAGAAAGAAAATGTGCAACTTTAAAAGATGTTTTACAGCAAGTCAACTAATATTATTGGAAGTCCATCATTCATTCAATAATGTATAATACTCGGATCAGTCAATAAATAAATATTTTTGTTAATTTTTTTTTGTACCACATAGACTTCAACGACGGTAGTAGTGTAGTAATAGAGCGCTTGGATCATTAGCTTGAAGTTCCAAGTTCAATCCATACCACGTCTTTAAAAACACTGCGCTCAACTTTTGTTCGTCAAGGTTTGGGTTTCGGAGTTAAAAGAGTTGAGAGTGATTTGTTACCACATTAAAAAAAATTAAAAACCAGGCTCCTTGACTTTAGTGGCTGTCTCGACATTGGGGAGGTGAATAACTTAACAAAAAAAAACATTTTTTCTTTGAAAAACTGTAGTTTTTTAAGCAATGCGATAAATTCATTTTCATTAAAACACCTGAAAAATGCAGAAACTTAATGAGAAAAATAGAGAGATATATGTTTACATTATTGTATTGTCGTATTTTAATTCAAAGTTATATCAAAATATCAGTATCATATCTATAAACAAACTACTTGTAGTAATTACAACGAGCCTCTCAGCATAAATATAAAAATATTTCACCAGTTCAAAAAGATTTATGTTCAATTTAAATTTTGTCCAACGAAAATATATCATTGTTATAAATCAGATTGTCACGTCACATCAGATTATCCAATTATCAAATCTGATATATTACGTGTTTATTAGACTACTTGTGGTAAACCAGATTATCACTATATTTGTTGGTCTTAAGGTATGTAAAAATCAAGTTTAATGTTTACAGCGATTCCTAAAAAACACTTCTGAAATATGAACTTGATCTCTGTGATTTAAACGAGTTCTTTCCAACTGAGCTGGGTTGTAACTACTGCACGGTCACCATCAAAACCAAGACATTTTTTGATGAAGTCTGAATTCTATTATTAAATTGTAATTTAGTTTAAGATAGCGTTGAAAAGATTTTTTTCCCACTCTCTGGTGTCTAGTGGTAAGAAAACTTTCCAATCTCTAAATATATCTCTAATATAACGTAGTTTAACAAGTTTAACAAAGTATGACGTAATTTAACAAAAAAAATAAACAAATAACAAATAAACATTAACAAATAAACAAACAACAAATAAACAAACAACAAATAAACAAATAAACAAATAACAAATAACAAATAAACTTAAAACAAATAACAAATAATGTTTCTTTAAAAACTCAGCGTTTCATTAAAAGTAAAAATAAATGTTTCTTTAAATATAAACATGTTATTGTAAAGGAAACTCTTAGAACACTATGAAGTTTTATCGATAAATGATATATCATAGTTTCAGTAATATATCAAGTTTTATATAATATTTCTTTGTTTTAGTGACATCAGTGGCGGATCCAGGTCCTTGTCCTAAGGGGGTAATTTGACCAACACAAAAAAATCCACTTTTTTTTTCCTTCAGATAAACCACTATTTTATTTGATTGTTTAGAATAATTTTAGAAAAGTTTGCTTAGAAGCATATATTGAATGCATCTGTGTATAGATATCTTGAAAAAATCAAACGTTGAAAATAATTATTTAGTCTGTTATAAGCGACGGATTCATAACCTCGAAGGCCCTAGGCAGAAAAGTTTTTGGGGCCCTAAACACTTCTTAACACCACAATTTTTTTTCAACGAAATACCATTTAAAAATTGAGCTCGCTAAAATCATGGTACACAGGCTGCAGTCTTGTCTGCCTATAGGTATATCTGGCCCTGTCTGTAATGTGCAACAAAATAACATCTTTAGTATATTCTTTTTATTAATAAAGACTATTATAAATTTAACAAACAACAATATAAAATTGAGCTTTCTAGTTTTTGAAGATGCAAAACTATCAATAATCTTTTTGACATTTATGATACAATCTCTATGGATATGCATCATAACTAATCCGTTTAATTGTTCTTGTCCTATATTGGATCTTAAACAAGTTTTAAGTCTTTTTAAAATCGAGAAACTCCGTTTTCCCGAAGCAACGCTAGCAGGAAGGGTGCAAAGCAGTTCCAAAATACAATTAATTAAAGGGAAGACATTACCATCACATTGCTTGTATGCTTCCAGTACACATTCAGGTAGGTCTTGTTGCTTTTTGATTGCGTCTTTCCATTTTAGCTCTCAAAATTTGAATTCTGAAGAAACTTTCATTACTTAGACATTCTCATCAACAGTGTTAATGTTGGGAAGCCCTTTCATAAAACCCAGTATATTAGTTATGGATGCACAAAATACCATCTATTGACGATAAGTTTATATATTTTCAAAGAGTTAAAACTGGAACTGAAGCTTCAAATTGGATTACCTGATAACATTGAAACCAGGAAACAATTCAAAAGATTGAAATTCAGCCTACATTTTTTCCTAATTCACACAGACTTCCTTTTCCTTTGTTTATTTTTTTTTTGCAACGATGTAAATACTATTTATCGTTATTACTAACTAATCATACGAACTAATAGTTATAATAATTATATAAATAAAAAGTCTAAAAAATATATTAGCTATTATGAAAAAAAAAGTTTCCGAAATCGAGATATAATCAAAATGCAAAAGGATTTTCTATAGTTAAATTACTATCATCACCAAAAAGTAAATGCTTGAGTATTCTTTTTGATTGGATAGATATGAATATGATATTTTATTCATAGAAGCAATTCATATACGTTTATTGTTAACTCTGTCTTTGTTTTGTTTAATAAATTTCTTGGTATTGCTACATTTTATTCAAAAGAGTTTAAGGTTTCATCAGAAAATCTGAACTGTAAATCTAGAAGTATGCTATCAAGTAACGTTAAATAAACATTGACTCTATAGTAAGTTAGAAGATCGTTGGTATTGGGGTTTGCGCGATTAGTTTGTTTTCCTGTAATTCGTGAAATCTTGATTTTTAAACCTAAGTAACTTCCAGTAACTTTGATGCAGTCATAAATATAGCATTAAAGTTTTCTTTATTCTGACGTCTTTTACTTAATATCTTTATGGTATGTTTAAGAATAGTTTTAGCATATTCATGACCTATATAAATTATACTACAAATTAAAATAAAATTAATAAAAAAAAAATTTTCTATTAAAACCAAACCTATATATTATTTTTCGTAAGTTTTTAAACACAGTTTTTTTAGTTTAAAAAGAGTAAATAAAGAGTAAAAGTTTAAAAAAAAAAAGAGTAAAAGTTTAAAAAAAGTAAAAAAAAAAAAGAGCTGCAGAATAATTTTTTTATTTTATTTTTTCTTTTACAAATTTTTAAATAATACTTTGATGTTTGATATTTCTTATGGGGGTTAGTTATCCCTTAACCCCCCTCTCCCACCACCTTGCCCTTTGTGTCCACCACTGAGTGATATATCATAGTTTTAAATGATAAATCAAGTTTTATCGATATATGATATACCACTTTAAATAGTTAAGTAAAATCTTATTTATAAACATATATAATTAAAAGTGCTTAAACAATATAAAGTCACATAATTTTTTAATATAAACTATATTCTTAAGTTTAATACATCGCGACGTTAGAATTTCTTATTCTATCTCCACATTTTAAACTTTTGAGATGAAACGATTAAAAGGAAAGACTTTAGGAGACGGCATTTAATTTTTCTTTTATAACTAATGTTTTTTCCGCAACTTTTTTACTTATAACTTAGGTTTTAATTCAATAGGAAAACATTGTTCTGATTATATTCATTATTCAAATTAAAAAGTTTTAAAAGCGATATATTCAAAATTTCTATACTATACCAATGTTTAATGTTTACAGCCGTTCCCAATAAAAAAATGCTTCGGAGGTATGAATACACATATATTTTTATATGCATACCTCCAAAGTTTTTAAGGTACTAAGTTTAGAAAAATTTTCAAAATGCTTTTTATAAAACCGTTTTTAAATTTGGGTCTATTGATAGTCATTTTCAACAACTAGGAATAAATCTAAACTACAAAGTTTTAGCAAACCGGGTGTTTGGTAAGTCGGTTTATTAAGTTATTAGGCTGCGGAAAACCTTATCTAGGTAAAACAGCTTTAAATTTTATCAAGAATACTTTAAAGTGTAAAATAAGTTAAGACAGTAACTGTTGTTCCTCTAAAATATTTAGTCATAAAAAATTCCACCAAGGAGCAATAAAATGGGATACAACATAATTAGTATTTGTCTATCAACAAACTAAAACGCTAGAGAGGTCTCAGAAATATTGAACATGTTTTAAAAAACTTAAGAAATTTAAGAAACCATTGATGCGTTTCTAAGCAATCTTAAAAACGGTACTAATGCAGTGTTTTTTCTATTTAATGCTTTTTGTAAAAATGTCCATTAGTGTTAAAATATAACAAATATAAATAAATATAAGTTTTGAATATTCTTTCTAAAAAGAAGACAAACTAATATATTTAAACTCGTTAATACAAAATATTAAAAAGTATTTTGAGTTTCTTATAAAAACTCATAATTTTTTAATGAATTAAATAAATAATTAACAAAAATAATAATAATAATAATAACAATAATAGCAATAATAATAATAATAATAAACACTGGAGAACCCAAAGTTTTTTTGAATGGAATCTGAAATAACTTATTTTTAGTTGGCGAATTAGTCAGTCTGTCTTACTTAGAGACAATAAGTTAAGATGTTACCTAAATGTAATAATAATGTTACCTAAAGGTAATAAGTTTTCATATCTTTCAAGATTTAGAATTTTGTCTTTGTAATTGACATTGAGATTTTATCTTTGTGTTTTAGGTATGTTCCTAAAATATTGTAATATTTTAAAATCTATTGCAAAATCAGTCTGTAAAATCTCGACTTTTCTTTTATGTAATTTCATGCTCCTCTTCATTCACTTTTTTTGTGCTTTATTATCCTCATTCATAAGACTGAGAGACAATGTTGATACAAAAAACACGCCATACTCCAATTCCCCCCACCTCTATGTTTTCATCATTATTATTATTGTGAAAGAATTTTATTTTACCAACAAAATTATTTTTGTTAGGATATTGATAAAAACAATATGCGTTCAAAAATTATTTACGAAGTTAACATATGGATCTAAATTGACTTCTGATCATGATGCATTTGTCATGCAAGTCGGGATCGTTTGTTGAATTTTTTCAATTTGATAAAATAAAACAAAAATAACTTTATTACCGTTATTTAAATGTATCGTATATATGCGCATATAGGTTATTTAAATGTATGCATACTATGCATACATTTAATTAACCTATCTGTACATACCTACGCCGTAAATTTATGCAATGTACTCTGTATATATGGAACCGGACAATATATGTAAAGGCTTTGAGATTAGACAAGAAAATAAACAAGACAATTGAACAACAAAAAAATTTATAAGAGAAGGTTTCAAAAAAACTTGGAAGCGTAGATAAATGGGCAGTTTTGAAATATAAAATTTGAAATATAAAAAAAAATATTTTCTTAAGATTTAAAAAAATGCTCTATCGCTTTATATTTTTACAAAACTAACCAGTTATTAGTTATATAGCAGTTTCAAAAACGTTAGAACGCGATGTTTCAAAATGCATTTTAATGTCTTCGAAACTACTAATAAAAATTTAAAAGCCAGTTTGTTTTCATTTTTGTTTTGTTTTATATTTGTGTTATACTTGATAACAAGGGTATTTATATTTCCTTAAAATTTTCTTTTGGTTTTTTATATTTATTTACGGAAGTTTTATTCTCATTCTATCATTCTGAGCTAATATTATTTAAACTTGTGTTTTCTCGCAGTGCCGTAGCAAGCATGAACGACTCTTGGTGCAAGACTGAAATTTGGCGCCAATTATTTTTTGATTTAAAAAATTATTAATTGAAAAATTTAAAAGCCTCGTTTTTATAAATCATTGAAGTTCTTATTTTATTATTATTTTAATAAAAATATTCAAATTTTTAATTTTATAATAATATAAAAAGATATTATAATTGCTGCATTGAAGAATATTTTATCTTTTAGGAATCATCCATAAATTATGTAACGCTAATTTTATTCAAAAAAGTAGAAGTAGGAGATCATTTGCTTTTTTGCACAGCGATTTTAATTCAACTTAAAGGGATATTTTTATTTTTGATTTAATTAAAGACTTTGATAGGGAAAACTTTTTATCTTTTTTGTTTTGTCTATTAGTTAAATTTAGCGTTGTGTAATTTATGGACATATAAGGAATTACCTCCAAGTGTGAAAAAAGCTCTCTCAAAAAAAGATGCAAAAACAGTTTATAAAGTTAATTCATCAACGCCTAAAGAAAACATTATTGTATACACCAATAATAACAATTGTTTTATATTTTTCAAATATCATTTTAAGTTTACTCTTGGCCATCAGTGATGCCAAATCATAACATCTTCATAATTAAGTGAGCTTGTCAGTGTTGATTCAATTGTTGATGACAAACAAACTTGATAATCTGTATCTGCCTATTGAAGACCTACAGTAGTTTTTTATTATATTCAACTTAATAAAACTCTTTTCACAAGGTGCAACTGTCACTCGTAGTGTCAAAAATATCCTCAGACAGATAAGCAGGTAAGCAGCTTTCAAAAAATATTTATGAGTTAGCTGTAAAAGATCAAGTGGATTGGCACTTTTTAAACTATCCATTAAAGGTTTTGCTTGAAATATGACTTTTGTATTCAATTTTTTGACATGCCACTAAAAGGAAAAATTTCCGTTCAAAAATTTTGAAATATTTATACTTTTTAAATCTATATTTCAAAACAACGATTTTAAAAAAGTTTTACGCAGAAAAAACTTACAAGTTTAACACCAAAAATACCAAAAAAACAACGCTTTACAATCAAGTTTTTTTTTAATACAATGAGAATAATAATGAAATTTAAAGTTTTTAAAGTTTGTATTTTGTTGTGGGAGTGGGTATTAGAAAGTGTCATCAATTATCCTATGGGAAAGAGAGTGGTTTGGCACAGTGTGGCGTGACACTTTTTTTTTAATTTAAAATCTCATCAAAGCAAAATTAGTGAACTTTTAGCAAAAAATTGCAAACTCAAGGATATATTTTGTTTGAAAACAATGTCACGTCACATATAAGAGGAGGTGGGGGTTGATAAAAATATTACCTGGGGGAAGAGGTGTCTTAAAAAAGCCTAAAAATGTGTCACGTATTATTTGAACAGCCCCTTATGTGTATATTATTATTTTTACAAAAAATAAACTGTTAAAACGAATAATCTTTTGTATTTTCGTTTCTTTTAATTAAAAATTTTGTATCGTGAAATATTTCTAAAATGGGAAGGATTTTATGTCTTCCCCTTATCCATTTGTGTTCACCACTGGTTGCTGCTATACTATTTATACTCATTTGATACATGCATGCATTTCTGCTGAAATATAATACATTGTATTATATTATCTGCTAACCTACCAGTGAGCTTGCAATGAGCTAGTTATAGCATCGAGTTTAGTGTAATTAGAACTCCTTTAGTATAACTGGTTTATTTGAAAATGAGTGACGTCACGTTAACTCAACTAAGCCAATAACGTTATCTTTCCTTTTCAAGAAATCCATCCAACCTCCCTCGATAAATATTCAATTATCAAAATGGGAAAGACAGAGTGGAGTGAAAGGTTGAGCGTGACATTTCCGAACGGTGGGGCATAACGGCACAGTTATACATAAAGCTTTTTTTTTTTAATTTTTTTCGATTAAAAATTTAAACTTTTTTTTTTCATTATGAAAATGAAAAATAAAAAACTGTTATGAATTTTTTTATAAGTACCAAATGCAGAACTAAATTATTGTATTTTTGTATGCGATACAGCAACAAAAAGTATATCTTGTACTAATGGTAATTCGTTTTACAAATAAAAAGTGGGAGTTTCTTTAACATTATATTTTTATTATTTTCTTTTAGAATCTGGTTTTAAAAAATTACCTATTGAAGTTTTTTGATTACTATTAATTTTATTAAAATGATTTTTGTGTATCATATTCGGGCAGCATGTTATTTTTATAATTAACTACATTACTACATTTGTATCTAGCTATTTATAATGATTGTTTTATTTTTATGCTGAAACATTATTTACGTTATTTAAAAAAGCTAAATATTTCCTTATTTTACTTTTTATGACTTTTTTTTGGAGTATGGGCGTGTAGTTTATGCTGATATGTGATTCTTTTGTGAGCGAAATGTTCGAACATGTTCAAATAATAGATAGCGGATATTTTTTCATTTTTAGAACTTTGCAACCAAAGAATAAATGCTAGTCTTTAACTGTCTCGTTTTATCCCATCTACTTGCAAAAAAAAAAGAGACAATTTTGCCGATCTAGAGTTTTGTTACTTAGGTTGCCGTAGTTTATTGTATAGACTTTTGTAAATGAAAACATTGTTTACAAAAACAGTTCAGCATTATTAAAATAACACAGCTATGAGTTGTTTGAGGTAGTTGTGCATTTTTTGACAAAACAGTTTTTCATCGTATAATAATATGGTTCTGCAACGTTTAAGAACAAGGTTCTGCATAATTTGAGAATTTTGGAATTTATTGAAATTTATTTTGGAATTGAGTAGCTCCAATTATTTTCATGAATGTCTTATTTTATTTTTTATTGCTGTACTGTATCGGTTTAGAAAATTATTTGATATACTAAGATATATTATTTTTGGTAAAGAATAACTCCATCATTTTTTATTTTCATTCTCTATAGCTTAAGAGCATAAACCAGCTTTGTTTATGAACATTGGTCTGCTTTGTTTATTAATACAAACTTTTTGTTTTAAAAAAAAGCTATTAACTGTGTATATATGTCGGTCTTTTTACAATTTGTTGAACTCGTGTAGCCTAAAGCTTAAGATAACTATTTAAAAAATAAGTTTTCCTTGTATGATATAATACCGTTTGTAAGGTGGTACAACACCAAATAACTAAAAAATTGAAATAAACCTCCAAAATATAAATGTTTTTAAATACAGTTTACTAAAATGATTTAAATAAAAAAAAGCGAAAAAAAAAAAAATGTAAAAAAATTAGCATTAGGACCATAATGGCGGAAAAGAATATCAAAAAATGCATTTTTTGAACTAAATTTCAAAACATAATATATAAGACTAGCCATCATCATATGACCTGAAATTTTGTACACTTACTCTAAACACTTTATTAAACATTTTATTCTATTAAACAGAAAAAAATTTTAAATACCAAAGTAAATGATGATGAGTTATGTAAATTTTCCTCATATTTTATTTATTTTTTGATGTTTTAGAGAGATCTGACTAAAAAAAAAAAAAACTACTGATCATAAAAAAAAATCCAACTTTTAAATAAATTTTATAGGTATTTCAAGCAAGTACTGAAAATTTCAGATCAAATGAATTAATTATTGGTAGAATTAAATCTTTTATCCAAAGAGGTATGGTAGATTTGGGTTTATAATTCTTTTGATTTAGAGCCCAGTATTTGCACCAATTATATTTTCCTCGAAAACAAAGCTGGTAGCGTGTGAAGGAATCAGGAAAATCGGTGAAGTGGAAAAGTATGGCATAAACTGCTTTCTTCATTGAGTACAAGTTTCCCACATTAGATCTGATTGCAAGGCCATAGAAATTTTGCATTGAATTGATGCTTTTCAGTGTGTTTACCTCTGCATGATATTGGTTTTTTAGAACCTTTTTGGGCTTTGACAAAGTTTCGTAGACGTGTTCTTAACCGTTTTTGAACATGTCCAACACATTCCAGTTTTACAGACATAATATCATACTCTTTGTAAAGATCTGCGACTATTACATCATTAAAAGAAGATTTATCTTTATAAAAAAATAAGATATATAAATAATATCTCCTAGATATTCTTTATATATCAACTTATTTTTTTATAAAGATCTCTTAAACATAGCCACAGCTCCTACAGATTCCATACCACCCGATGAACCCTTGTGATCAACCAACCAACACTGATACTGTGGAGTTCCTCTTTTAGACCTCCACATTTTACATCTATTGCATTGTTTGGTAAATATCTCTGCATCAATAGATTTATTATGACAAACAGCAGTTACAATACCATTCAACAAATTATGACCTCGCTTTTGCCATGAACCATCAATTGAAATTCTAATTTCTTTCATTTCAAGAGAGTTGTTTATTGATTTGGTTTCAAAAGCAATTTTGCATACTTTCCTCAGCAGTAATGCTGAATACTAACATGGCAGTTTTATTTAACTTATTAAAGCCATTAGGCAACAAACAATAAAGATTCATACAGAAGGAAAAAGTTTTCATCGACTCATGACCAGCACCTATTTCTCGCAATCCGATGACAGCTCGCAGGTTTATCTCATATGGTGATTCTAGAGAAGAAGATTCTTTTTTAACAGTATCAATAGAAAACTCATTTGTGTTTAAAGAATTCTTTGACTTTGTTGAAGTTCTAAAATTTTTAGAAAAGTTGCACTTTGTACACTTCATCTCAAGTAAATGACAAAAGCCCATACGAGAACCAACTTTATCTTTGATTAACAAATTTACAAAAAAGCAATTGGGGCAAACAGTGTGTGCAATTAATTTGTTTAAAAATAAAAAGTTAATAAGTATAAAATATTCGTCAGATTCACATTTATCCGAGCTGAACGATATATCTAACTTTCTTGAGCTAACTGCGGTAGAAAATTAGATCCCATGAAATATTAGATCCACTGCCGTAAAACTCAAAACGAGGATGCGTTTATAATATATTATATTTAGAAATGTTCCTTTAAGTCCGAATATTTACATTAAGACATTACGAAAGACAAAAAGAGGAACTAATACTTTTTCAAAGTTTTAAATTTTTCCTATACATACATGATTATTAAAAACACACAATAAGTGTTTACTATATATGATGCATGTTTTATCTGTGTTTACAATACTTTTATATCATATTTGAAATCAGTTCAATCTTCACAATATCGAATAAAGGAAAAGAACGTTTATTTAACAATAATAGTGATTTATTTACTAAAAAATAAAAATGCATTACATATAATTATTTTTAAGTACAAATATTATTAGATTCCATCGAGTAAAACTATAAATTGAAACTAACTTTACATTTATTTTATTGTTTTTATGTTTGCGATGTAAAGATAATGGTAGTTTTACATGTCAATTTTATCAATTTATTACTTTTATGCATAAATATATATAAGTTTTACACATTGAGATCTAATAATTTTTAAAAAAATCTAAAAAAAAAAGATCCCATCGCGTAAAATTGCAAACAACTTTAACGAAATATTATAAACATTTTTTAAAAGATAAGTAGATTTCACCATCTACTTTATAAATGGCAAATTTACAAATGTAACTTCTCTTTTTTTTTTCTTCCCTTTTTTGCATTATTATTAATGTCTTAATATTATTATATATTCGGACTATTATATATAATAGAAAATGCCCTAACAAACATGTTAAATATTTAGAATCTCCGTTGCTAAGGAAATAAAGATACATAGTATTCTAATAAAATCCTCATATCTAAAGAAAGATAAATTATTTAGCTATGAGACTTTGCCTAAACGTCCTTTGATTAATTTGACACATATTTTATGCAAAATCGAAAAACTCAAAAAAATTTTTAGTTTCCTATTTTTTTGGTGTTGCACCACCTTAATCTCTATTGTATAATATAATACCTTGTTTAATTTCCATTGCATAATATGCATTCTTTACGCTGAGTTCTTCTGACTTTGAAAGTAATTTAAATAAAGTGAAAGAAAAACTATAATTTTTCAAAATAAAAAAATTCATTAATTTTTCTTTATTAAAAAACATATTTATATTTTTTCAGTTTATATGTCGTATAATATAAATTTGGACTTAGCAGATCTTACTTAACCGTGTAATAATTGAAGTATAGGTGTAATATAAAATATTACAGGAAGATGATAAAATCTAAAATAGTTTAGATAATAGACGATTATAATATTACCTCAAAAATAATTTTGTATACAATGAGTGACGGCTCCAGGGAGTCACATAACCCCCGAGCAGAATATTTAAGTCCTTCAATGTCAAAGAAGTCAAGAACCTAATTTTAATAAAAACATATTTTTGTATCAGCATCCTTCTTAAAAATATTTCTGTATCCGTCACTCTTTAATATCCGATAAAAAAATATATTTCAACATGAAAAGATTTGCGCCATGGACTCTCTCACGTGTAAAAAAATAGTTTCATCTATCGCAAAACTTAAATAAATTTATTGTTATAACAATTAATTTGATTAAACGTTTAAATACTTATGATAAAAACATATTTATCAGTGATAAAAAAGAAATTGCTGAAAGCTTTAACAATTATTTTATAAACATTGGAAAGACGTTAGCAAATAAAATAACTCAAAGTAAAAAACTATTTAAATCACACTTAAAAAAAGTAGACTTTACAATGGATGAGTATGACTTATCTCCTGATGAGCTTTGGAATGCTTTTGAAACCATACAATCCAGAAAAAGCTCTGGTCTTGATGACATAGACTCTAAAGTTGTTAAAAACGTTTATGACGTTATTGAGTATCCCCTAATGTATATCTTAAATCTCTCATTAAAAAATGGAGTTTTTCCTGACCGCCTAAAATTAGCACGCGTAGTTCCAGTATTTAAAAGCGGAGATGACTCGACTTTATCTAACTACAGACCCATCTCCATACTCTTATGCTTCTCAAAAATATTGGAGCGCATAATGTATAATAGACTCTTTACATACCTTCAAAATCATAACATCTTCTACAATAACCAATACGGATTTAAAAAAGGCCACTCAACTGAACATGCTGTAATAAAATAAGTTAAAGAAATTTTAAGTGGCTTCGACAAAAACAAACACAACCTTGGAGTATTTATTGATCTTTCAAAGGCTTTCGATACAGTGGACCACGAGATCCTTCTCGTGGTCCACTGTATCGAAAGCCTTTGAAAATAAAAATTTAAAATGGTTCAGTTGCTATCTAAAAAACCGTAAACAAGCCTTATTTTACAATAAAATATACACTCCCCTTGAAATCGTCACATGTGGTGTTCCCCAGGGGTCTATTCTAAGATCTCTGCTTTTCCTAATCTATATAGATGACATATTTTTATCTTCCAGTATATTAAACTTCATTCTTTTCGCAGATGACACTCAAGCTTTCTATACCCACTCTAACATTACTACACTTTTTAATACAGTAAATCAGGAACTTGAAGAGTTAAGCGATTGGTTTAAAGCAAACAAACTTTCTGTCAACATTGAGAAAAGTAATTATATCTTTTTCACAAAACAATACAATTTAGACAAACTGCCATTAAAACTTCCAGATATTCTATTAGACAAAGTTAGACTAAATTGAGCGTTCTCAGTTAAATTTCTCGGGGTATTCTTAGATGAACATTTTAGCTGGAAAGACCACATTAATATATAAAAAACCAAATATCTAAAAATATTGGAATTATGCATAAAACCAGATATATTTTAAATAATGCATCCCTTAAAAGTATTTATTTTGCATATAAACATAGCTATATTAACTACTGCAATATTGCCTGGGCTAGTACCTACCAATCAAAACTAGATTTAATATATAAAAAACAGAAACAAGCATGTCGTATATTAACAAACGCAAATAGAAATGCCAATTCTAAACATTTAATGAAGGAACTGAGAGTTCTTAATATCTACGAACAAAATATCTATTGCATTCTTCAGTTCATGTTTAAACTCAAAAATGATTTGGTCCCTGAAGTCTTCCATAACTTTTTTCGCCTTATTAATCACAAATATCAAACAAAATACTCTATCAAGAACTACCATATTCCGAAAACCTCTTTAAGACAATCTAAATTCTCAATATCCAGCAAAAGACTCCAATTGTGGAACTCATTTCTAACAAACAAAATAAAAACGATAAACTCATTCCAACATTTAAAATGCGTTGTAAAGCAACAGCTACAAAACCTCAACATTAATAACTATTTAAAAACAAAAATCGAAGCAAAAAGTTTGTTTTTCAACAAGACAACGCCAGCATTCACACTAGTAACGAGACTAGAGCTTGGTTTGACGCTAAAAAAAATTAGGCAAATGTGGTGGCCTGCTCGCAGTCCAGATTTGAATCCTGTTAAAAACATCTGGGAAATCATTGTAAGACGTATCTGTGCTGACCAGAAGCAATATAACTCTGTGGCAAAGCTAAAAGTAGCGGGAGGATGTAGAGCCAAAAGTGCTGTAAAACTTGGTGGGAACTATGCCAAAACAAATTTATTAACTAATTGAGCGCAAAGGAGGTCTAATCGAGTACTAAAAATGTAATAAAAACATTTTTTTTGATAGTTTTGTTAAAAAATGTGAACTGCGTCTATAGAAAATAGTCAGCTATCTTTTGAATTTAATTCATTTATGATTGACCTCTTTTCAAATTTGATATCATTTTTTGATAATTTTTATTAATTTTTGATACTTAATTTATAGTTTATTGAAATACACAATAAAAATAAAGTTAAGTAAGCTTTTAAGACATAATACACATGCGTCTATAAAAAATGGTCGCAGTGTATATAGTAAAATTCCGTGACAATTAGTAGTTTTAAAAAAGTGCTTAAGTGTCCATTAATGGACAGTTAAGTTTATAATGGAAAGTTAGGTGTAAGAAAATTCAAGTTTTTTCTTGTGAAAAATCGCTGTATAACCGTTGAAGAACTGTTGTTTAGTGACTGGATTGCAAAAGATTTTATTAACTGTAAAACAATACTGTTATGAAAATAAAGGAAGTATAACTTTTTTTGATGCTAAATGGTGTTTGAAATTCGATGCAGCAAAAATTACCCAATTTACCCTCGTTCAAATATAATTATAAGTGACATGTAATTGGCTATAACAGCCTAATATAATTCAAATAAAAAATTACTGATTATAAATTTTACAATTTACAAATAAAAAAACTACTGGTTATAAATTGTACAATTTACAAATAAAAAGGTATATACTATAAATTTATAATAAAAAGTTACACTTAACCTTAATTATTGTAGATACAAATTTAAAAATAAAAAAGTTACTAAAAATTACTTTATTCATATTTAAAAAATCATAATGCATATGATTTACGCCAACCCTTATTAGGCTAAATAAATGTTAATGACTGTTTGTTTTGTTTGATTGTTTTTTTAAATATTTCAAGGTATATAAATTTTTAAGATCCACTAGTAATAAGTTGTTATTAATAGACTCCAATATCCAACAAGACGTTATTATTTAAAAGAAAATTAATTTTAAACTGAAAAAAACATGGCTATATTTTCTCGTACATCTTAATAAAACAAATGACAAAAACTATTTTCTGATTTGTTTAACATATAGGCGATTTATCATTTAATCGAAGACTGTGTACATAAAACTTGAGTTTAAGTTAAAATTTTTAGTTTACACAAGGCTACCAAGGTTAGCCTTGTGTAAACTAAAAATTTTAACTTAAAAACCAATAAAATGACTACGATATTACGTATCATTATTTGCACAAAAACATTTTTTTTATTGTAAAAAAAAAAATGGTTTGTAAAAAGTCTAACTTTTACTAATTTTTAATTAAAATTAATTTAAAGAAAATTAGTGTTGCAAAGTCGTGTATATAAAGTTGTTACATAAAGAAAGTTAAAGAAAATTAGTGTTACAAATTTAGTGTATATAAAGTTGTTGTATAAACAACTCTTTAAAGGTTTGTGATAAAAACTTATAATCATAATTGTACAGTGTTTATAGTTTTATAACCTTTAAAATTGTTAAATAATTTTATCAAGAATAAACAATAAATTGTTTAATCTTGATAAAATTATAGGCCAGGAAAGAGAACAATGTGTTTTTTTTTCTGAATAATTTTCTGAAAGAGTTTTTTAAAATATTTAATAGAAAAGTATCTTTGTTGCTATGAATTGGCTAAATTATTTTATGATCTTTTTATTTTATTAACTAGAAAACAAAGATAATTTTTAGTATATACAGAAAAACAAAAAAAAAAACAACCAAACCTTTGCCAAATGCTTAAATCAAACATTTACCAAAACCTTGTAAAATCCGAAAATTGAAAAAATTTAAGTAATAATGTATAAAATATGTGTTTACAAATTAACCAAAAAAAAAAAAAACTTAAATTGTTATGATATTTATATATAAAAATACTGAAAATGTTATATATATATATACATATATATATATATATATATATATATATATATATATATATATATATATATATATATATATATATATATATATATATATATATATATATATATATATATATATATATATATATATATATATATATATATATATATATATATATATATATATATATATATATATATATATATATATAGTGGTTAAGGTTTAGATTACTTATATTGAAGTTTTTAAAAGTAGTCTTTTGATGCCAAAAGTGTCACTATAAAAAAAGAATGAAAAGATATTATGAACTATAGATCCAAAAAAGAATTTTTTGTTCTTCAGAATATAAAAAATAGTAATTAAATAAAGAAAATACGCAAATAACGCTTTTTTTAAACATCTTAACTTACTGGCTGTTGAATTGTCTTTCTTTTTTTTTGCTATAGATGAACTGAAAAAACGATGCATGCAAAAACGTATTTCATTTTGGGCCGTTGGATTGAGAGCAATATGATGCAAAAATAAAAAAAATCCTTGAAAACTTGTCGTGATGCAAAAAATCCATTGAAATACAATATATAATTTTCCTGTAACAAAAATTGAATTATATAAAAGTAAAAGTAAAGAATACAAAAAAATTATTTAAAGAGCGAAAAATTCAAATTCAATTTCAATTCAAAAATTTCAATTTAATAATTATAAAATTATAGCTCGTAAAATGGTAAATATTGACAATACAACAAGTTTAATTTTAAACGCGTTTTTTACTTTTATTATTTAAAACTTTATAAAACAACTACAAATACCATAAAATTTCGAACAAAATCGCACTTAAAGTTGAATAACTCCGCTTTGTTTTGGAATTTTAAACTAATTTTTTTAAATAAATAAACTTAAACTGAATCGAGCCATGTTAGAAAACAAGTACGTTGATAATAAAATGGGTGTTCTTTTTAATTTGTAAAAATGAAGTTTTTGTTCGGAATAAAGCAAAACGTGTTCCTAATTTAGAACTTCCATAACATATCCCAAAAAATTGCATTAAAATTAAAATAGTAAATAATTTATACTGGCGTAGATCTCTAGCTTAGAGTAAAGTAAGAAGTATTTTTAAAAGATTAAATTACTTTTACGTTAAGGTATAACAACCCCGTCTCCTTGTTATAAGGACTCGAGACTAAGGGTATAACATGGTACAGTGAGGGCATTACCTATTTATTAGATTCGTGTTCATTATTTTTGAAATCAGTCAAAAGAACTCAATCTCACTGTCTGTTTCTGCAAGTTAACTACTGTTAACAAAAATCTTAGCTATTGTTATCAGGTGGGTTGCAACCTTAGCAAATGCTACCCATTAACCGAATTGTTATCAGGTGGGCTGCAACCAGATAACAAATCGGTAGCAAATGGGTAGCAAATACTACTTATTTGCTACCCATTAACCAAATTGGAAGCTTTTAGTGCTTTTTTATCATTTAGCAGTTTTGTTTTTTTATTTCTTAAAAAGGTGTGTTTTTAAATAGCAGCAATTCAAGCACTAAAAATTGTTTAATAAACCTTCAAGTTTGTTCCCTAAAAATTATTATTTTATACAACTCGGTTATATAACCACGGTATTCCTCGCCATTAAAAAGTATCGCAGTTTTTATTCATTTGGAGCTTGTAAGCCTAGCTATACTGTACAGATTTGATTATTTAAAATGACTAACTAGAATTAAAAAATTATAGCACCCAAAAAAATTGATTTAAAACATAACAAAATAAAACAAAACAAAGCTACAAAAATTAAAACTATTAAAAGTTATTAACAGTCCTTGCACACAAACTCAATTGTCGTGATAATACAAGGAAAACACGACCAGTTTGAACACTTTTCACATGCAACTCATTTGCTGCTTATAGCTTCGTCTCAGGCTTCCGCGGGAATAACAAAGATGATTAAAATGATGGAGATTACAGATTTTGGCTTTTAATATTTTGACTAGTAGTCATCTTTGTTGTTGTTTCTATACTTGTTAAATTTTAAAGCTTTTCTTCATATTATTTTTTAAACCTTTAAGAATGGCTGCATCTAGTTTTTCATCTTTCTCGATCGACTGTCTCAGCTATTTTTTTATCAAGTTTTCTTTTCTTAGCAGCTTGTGTAGCTTTGTCGCGAGTCATTGCAGATAATTCAGTCATATTATAACATGTTGTTTTTTTGATAATTGTGCCCTTTGCTTTATTACCGGTAAGAAGCTTCAATCTATCTCTAAGCACACTGAGCACTGATTTATAAAGATGATTGTTTTATGACATTATTGATACTATCCAGTTCTTTAAATATTACTTTTGCTGAAAGTTTTCATAGTCTTTTGAAATTAAAATATTTGTTACACTTGGAGAAATAGTCCTGATTGCAGGTTTATTTGGAGTTACTTTTGAAAGATTGAGTGGAAATATACCAGTATTTTTGAAACCAATACGTGCATTTTCCGCTTTAAAGACTTTATTTGCAATAAGGTCTTTTAAGATGGTAGGAAACTGTGGCTAACTCAAACTTAAATAAGAATTTCTGAGCAAGAAAATGTCTACAATTTGCTTCCATTTTTCTTTTACAATTTTAAAAATACCGATATTATGAACTGAAAAAGTTTATTTAAAATAAAAGACCGATTCGCCAAATAACTCTGTTATTTTGCAAATTGCTCTTGGTTTTTCAACACGAGCAGCATCATTTATTCCTTTTAATCTGTAAAAAATATTTCTTTAGAAATGTTATAGCATAAAGCAGCTTCTGAATTGTTTTTATTATTGGTAACCTCAATACATAGTTTTTTTTATAGCTGTTTTTGTCAACTTTTTACTCTTTTTAATTAATAAACGTTAAGATAAACAAAATGTTAAAAATTCATTAAAAAGCTTAAAAGTATTTATTAGTTTTTAAGTTTTTCAATAAAGAATCCGAATGCTGAAAAATTTAATTTGGAAAAAATAGACTCTTTTTTAAAAGAACGCTCTTCAATTAACAAACTGTATTCAAATATGGTTTAAGTATTAGTCTACTGCAAAACAAAAGTTGCAATTTGTTTGTGTTTGATGCTTAAATGTATCTTTTTAGTGCGGCATATTTGCTGACTATTTTTTATATAACTTAATAAACTCTTCCAAAAAAATAAATTTTATATGAACAAATAAAACCCGAAAAAAAAATCAAATAAAAATAACATTTAGAGAAAAATCATAAGCAATTATAATTAATAAATAATAATAAGCAATAAATAGCTTTATATTACACTAGTTCCTAATCAAATGAATCAATTATATTTTAGTTTTATATTACAGTAGTTCCTAATCAAGCGAATCAATTAAATTTTAGCTTTATATTACACTAGTCCCTAGTCAAATGAGCCAGCAGATAAATAATAAACATTCATATAGTAATTGTAAAGCAAATAAATAAATTGCAAACATTTTAGTTACAGAAAAAAAAAAGGCCTGAGGTATATCATTTTCATCAGCTTAAACTCTACATTCACAAAAAACAGGGTTGACTTTGTTTATATTTTTACAATCAACTTGATGCGACAACATCAACTTATGGGACAACATCAACTTGATGTGACAACATAAGTGTTGTAAACTTGCAATTAAGATTAAAATAAACAAATTTTTTTATTTAAAAAAAATTGTTTTTATGCAATAAAACTCCGAACAATTTTTATAGAAGCAAATAAAAAATATTGCAGTGGGACTCCAGAATCAAAACTTATAGGCTTTTATAGAATAAAATTTGGGGTAAAAGTCCATAAACATTTACCCCAATAAATTCAATTAGCAAACTTAAAGGCTTGCTTAAAATTTTTTTTTTTTAAACATATAATTTTAAATTAAGATGGGATAGGAAAGAACGCCAAAATACAATTTTGTGGTGTTTGTAAAATATAGTAATAGTAATATTGAGAGACGTAGGGTGGGGCAACTAACCTTATGCCATATATTGATTACTAATATGTTCTTCAACCTTGACATCTTAAACTTACTACTAATAGTCTTTTTATATTTACCAGCATTTTATGTTAAAATTTTTGTAATTAGTGCATTTAAAAAAGAATAAAAAAAATATGTTTTTAGGCATTTCCCCGCATTTATAATAAAATGCACTCCTTAAACTTTAAAGTGGAAAACAACAGTTACCACAGTAACAAAAACAACAGTTACCACTGTAACAAAAATACAAATTTCTTCTAAAAAACAAAATGAAAAAAAAACAAACTTTTTCTCACTCAATTTTCATTTTAAACACAATTATGTTTATTTAACTTTTAACACACACTTAAGTTTACTTAACTTATATAAAGTAACAAAATAAATATACATAGACATAAAAATATAAAAGAAAAAATTACATTATAATGTGACTCAATTCATAATAAGAATTTCTTAAAACAAAATGTGATTTGATGTCATGTGAAGTAAAAAGATATCTAAATATGAATATATACTTACAGAAGATTCAATGTTTGTGTATTATAGGGAAAATGATGGTTTTTAAAAAACATTATTTCAAATACTTGATCTTTTACATGCAATGAAACGTTTTAATTAGAAATTATTTAAATAGAGACCAAACTTACAATTCAATATTCAAATTGACAATACTCCTACACAAGTAGGTATTGCCTGTATTACTGAGAATGGTGAAGAGCTTTAAATTAACCTATGTGGATTAGTTAATGCAATTCCAAATTGTACTAAGTTTAAACATAATTGTGTCTATAAAGATAATTGAGCAAAAAAATAAATATTTTTAGCAATAGTTTGCCACTGTAACCTTTAGAAAGAAGAGAACATTTTTAGCAACAGTTTGCAACTGTAACATTTAGTAAGAAGAGCATCTTGTCATAAGAGTTGACAAGATGCCTATAAACCAATATTTATTCTTTCAAAATATTAATGCATTAACAACAAAAACTTTACAACCAAAGGTACCTAAAAGAAAAGTATAAGATTTAAAGTTTGCAATATTTATAACTTTTAAATATATGATAATACAAGTTTGTTAAAGAAAAAAACTGGCACAACCTTAAACCCCCCTGAAATAAATAAAACTGATAACTAAGCCTTGAATTTTAACATTAGATTTATATACACAAACTCTGATTTTACTGACTCAAGAAAATGTTTCTTGAATTCCATTTTTCTTTTAACTTTTTTTTTTTTATAGACATTTTTTTATTGTTATTTCCAATTTTGTATTATTATTTCCTACTTTATTTAAAATTTTATTATGAAAAATAAAATAAATATTATGCTTGACTTGACATGATAATTTTTTGTTATTATGATTTTGCTTTGTTTAAACTAATTAATTTTTCCGTAGTTTTTAAAATACTTTTATAAAGTTTTTTGCCCAACATAGCAAAAAAGTTTATAAAAGCATTTCAGTGTAATTATTTAACATATATTTAATAAATTATTTACCATAATAACATTTCTAAAATTTTTAACCATAAATTTAATGCAGTAGTGTTGTAGTAATAGAGAGATCAATTCGTAAGCGAGAGGTTCCAAGTTTGATCCCCACCCTGGTAGTACCACACTCAACTTGTTTCTCCACGAAGTGGACTTGTTTGTCAAGGTTCTTGTTTTGGAGTTATAGAGTTAAGAGAGGGTTATAACTACAATTAAGTAACCTCCTCGTCTGTAGTGACCTTCACGGCCTTGGGGAGGTGAATTAACTAAAAAAATTAAAATATTCTGTATCACCAGGCACTTTTAACTTGAGTTTCCTATAGCTTTAAAATAGTTGACAAAACCACTGGGGAATAATGGGGAAAATGTTTTAAAAATTTATATAAAAGAATCCTATCAGTTTGATCCTGCATTTTTTTATTTTTTTATATAAAAATTATTTTAAATTTTATTCCATCAAAACTATGGTTTTTTTTACCAAAAAAAAATAAATTTGTAATGCTTTTTAATAATAAACTACTTTCAGAGAATTCAAAAAAACAAATAATATTCTTGAAATTTTTATATATACTATATAGCAACCTGTAAACAATTAATAGAGCCTTTTTATCTCATCATTAAAAACAATTTTTTTAATCAAATTTTTGAATTCTGGGTCTTTAATTAAATTGCAAAGTGTATTGCCTCGGTAGTGGTTGACAGTTGAATTTATATAAATGTTTACCTATTGCAAGCAAAGCAAACACCCAAGTAGTTCCTAGTAAGCAGCTTAAAATAAACACATTTTTAACATCTTTTTTGAATCGAATAAGCGCTCCTTCATCTTTAAAATTGGCAGAAAGATCACGTTTTGGTTTAGATATCTTTATAATTACAAGTAAAAGAACAATCAAGTTAACAACAATAATGCAAGTTACAGGGAGCAACATTCCAATGTAAAATGGATAACCTTGAACTGTGCAACTAAATAAAAAAAATTTATAGCAATTTAATGAATAATGTTGATATTGATTTCTATTTAAATTTACAATAAAAATATGGTTTTGATTGTATAAAAATGTATTCAAATGGTGAATTTTGTAATTCTTTATTTAAGTATTCAAATGGTAAAATTTGCAAGTTCTTTGTATTTAGTATTCAAATGATGAATTTTGTAAGTTCTGTATATTTTAAGAAATAATTTTTGATTTTAATTAATTTCTAATATTTGGTGTAGCAGTAACATTTTATTTAACTTACAATTACAATTAAAACTTACATTTCAGAGTTACCAAGATATTTAGAATGAACAACGCCAATGTAGATAACAATTGGTAAAGGCAATCCTAAAATGTAAAGTATTAAAGTTAGGATTAACACACAGTCACCAAGATGACTTAATGAAGGTTATTAGTAAGAAGGTCTAAATCTTTCCGAAACAAACTTTATACCTTTTAACTCTTGACTTATTTCTAATAAACTCTAACTCTCACCTACTTCATTTCTCATCAATTCAACTCATTTTTATATATTCTCTCATTTTCAACTCAATACTTTTTAGTTTGATGACCATGGCTTGATGGAGTACAGAGAAAAGGTAGATTTTTAGACCTTGGTGTATAGAGAAAATCATGATTGCTTTACAATATTTTAATATTTAAAGAGTGTGTCCTTTGGTGGAACATCATATTTATTACAATTATTTTTACTCATTTGAAAAGTATCAAAGTTTTTAGGAAAGAAATGTAGAAAGACAATATAGTAAACAACTAAACAATCCGTATACATAATAACAGAAAATTGTTAATTAACATTAAATATAAAATACAAAGATTTACTTAGATTTACTTACTAGATTTTACTAGTTTAAGGAAAGACTTTAACAGGAAACTTATCAAAGTATTGTTGACACAATATATTTTTTTAACTTATACAATGCATGTGTTTGCCCTTTTAGTAAGTGTTATCTAATTTTTTTATTCTCCTTTTTTTACACTTCAGCTCCATGTCTGTACAGACATAGATTGTGATAATTTCTTTAATTTAATGCTCCAAAAATTGTGATACATCCTAGAAAACATACTCATACACCTGACATATCCATTTATGTTTTTGATTTTTTTCATTTTCTTTGTTTTTATACTTAGCAGCTAGGACTTAAAGCAATATACATACTAATACCATTATCTTAAAGAACAAGTATAACAACAATATTTTATAACAGCAATATTTTCATCATACTTTAGGCTACCTGAATGATCAAATATATTTATTTATAGTATTATTTATTGTGTTAATGTTGTAATAACTTTAAAAAAATATAAAGATTTTTAAAATGCTATACTCTAGCTAGAAACATACGACGACTGCTATTTCTCATTGAAAATATATAAAACATGAGGGATATTATCTTTCATTAGAAACTCTCACAAGCAATTTGTTTTGATAAAAATAAATACATAAACTAGTTATATTTGCAACTTCTGTGCATGAACATACATGATCTTCATTTAAACAGCTCCTGTGACTCTGTGATACAGCAGAATTCTGTAACTTTATAAAAAGCATTCTTAATATATAAAATATTACTTTTAAAAAAGCAACAGAATACTGGTAAAATTTATATTTTCTAAAAAATTTAAGTTTATTTATCTAGTAACTAAAACTTGCATTTTTCTGTTCTGTCCGTTTCAAACTTAATTTATTTTATGATAACATCACTAATGTATACTAAATCTTGTATGAATATGTATTCTTAGTTTACAAAATATCTAAATAGGTTACAATTAAGTAAGAGTAAATTAGTGATTATATGATTATGAAAAAAAAAACAAAAAAAAACAGGATAATAAAAACAAACAAAACATATAGGAATTTGTGTATGTGATTCATTGGAAATGTCAGAATCAGTACTAACAATAAAATAAAAAAATTTTCCACAAAACATATTTAGGAAATCTAAGTAAATTAAGTAAATTTCAAAAAAAACATTTTCCAGAAAAGTATAATGAAAACACAAGAATTGGTTATTGTTGTGACCAAATTAAATAACACATATGTAGACAATGGACAAACTTTCGAACATTGGTGTAACATTCAACTTTTTATAAAACAAAAAAAAATTTAAAAGTTGATATGAAATAAAATACAATTACAAACATATTTAAAACAAAATGTTTAAGAGAACTTATATTTAAAATTTACCCCATGCAAATAATGAAGACTTCACCATAAAAGATCTAGTTTCCAGTTTACTCATTACAGTTATTTTTTGATATAGGTTTACTCCTTCAACAGCCATCCAACAAAATGTGGTCAAGACAAAGTAATGCAAGCCAGCAGCAACAATTTTGCATTTGATTAAAGACGATTTTTTTCGTTCTGCAGCAGTAATGAATAATATTAGCAGAGTAAGTAAAGACACACACATAAAGAAATGAATTTTATGAGTGCGATCTTTTCGAAGATTCCTTTAATAACAAAAGTAAAAAAAGTAATTTGAAAAACTCAGCCAATAATTAAAATATAAAATTCTTCATCATATTTTAAATATTAACCATTACAGACTTGTTCCTATGTATCTATTGCAGTAATGTATTGCTGTATAAGTGCTATTATTAGTGTGTTGCTGTAAATGTATTGCAATGAACTTGTAGATGTGATTTTATAGCTAAAGATTTTAAAAATCATTTTGATGCAAAAAAATTAAAAAATAACTTAATAGAAAATTAATAATATAAAAGTCCTTAACTCCTCACTGCTTTCCCTGTTTTAATTCCTCTTTCTAAAACATGCTGTTTAATTTAGTGTGCTTTAAAAATAAGCATATAACACTTTTTTTTAAAGATTTAACGGAGAGAAATTGTTAAAAATAACTTATATAATGTTACTTATATAATAACTTAGAATTTATACAATTCATTTACCAGAAAATCAGAAGTTACTTTTAACAAATTTTGGAATTTCCCTATATCTTTTTCCTGTTTGTTAAAACTTTATAGATAATTGAGTGATATGAGTGATGATGAATAAAGATTTACAACCTTATATCTTATTTGGTTGTTACTAATAATATTTAATAACATTTTATAAAACTACCATGTTTATAATTATAACTTTAGGAATTACCTTCGTAACAGTATCAAAACTGTTAACAGTAAAGTTACTATGGAAATACCACATCCAATCCAAGTTATAACTTTTAATTCTAAAGGATTGTACCCAATTTGAGAGGTATCCAAAATAAGTGCAAAATTTGTGAGATGGTTGCACATACAAACTACGTATGTATTTGATTCATTAAACTTGTAACATCCATTGTTTGACCATGCATCTAAAAAGTTATATATTTGATAAAATTTTTTAAATGAATTAATTTCTGAAAAAAAAGTTATGTGATGCTTATTGTTTATAAAAAAAAAACCAGAAAGAATAAATACTTACTTATACTTGAGTTCCAAAAGTAACAACTAAATTTTCCATTTTGATTTTTTGGCTTTTTAAATGTAATGGAAATCGGTTCACTTAAGTCAATAATAGTTTGATCAATAATACTAACTGAAACAACAGCACTTGATATTAATGCTTCGACTGATCTAGAATCAGATAAGGATACAGATCCATTTGTATTAAGAAAGAAGTATGGATTTCGATAAATAACGGCATACATAAGGCTATGATGAGGAATAGCTGCCTTTGGAATCAGTATAACTGCATCATTATTTCCTTCTAAAAATTAAAATTAAAAATTTTTCTAGTTAAATACCATAATTTTTGTTAAATTCTTGTAAACCAGTTAAATAAAAAATCTTGTTGAATATCTTTCATATCAAGAAAAATATATCGCAAAAAAATCTTGTTGAATATCTTTCATATCAAGAAAAATATATCGCAAAATGCATTACCATTTTTTAAATAAAAACTATATATTCTACAATACCTCAAAATTTTATTTATTTAATCACTTCTAGCAAGATTAAAAAAAATAATGATCGGGTTCAAGTATAAAAATTGAGTTTAAAATCTCAAACCTAACTTGTTCCAGTAAAATATGTTGCAGCAATTTTTTGCAGTAACTAGCTGCAATAATACTTTCCAGTAACTTTTTTCAGTAATACACTGCAGTAACTTCTTTAAATCTAGTAACATGATGTTTGTAAGCAGTATATAAATTCAGGTCAGGTCAAGTCAGGATTTATCATATTTACCCTGCTAATTTTAACATAAAATAATATAATAACTCATCTAGGGTAGATATTAGCTGGATTTAACTGCCTTTTAGAATATGTTCTACAAAAATATTAGAGATGTACGCCGAAAAAAATCTATTAAATGGTTTGGCATCCATAATTCATCTAATAGGCTAGCATAAATATAAACCTCTTTTATACTACTTCCAGCTAAGGACGATGAAGAATGATTGAACCATTTTTTAGAAAGTTATTCTAAACTCTGTATTGAGTATCACTAAACACAGAGTTTAGAGGCTGTTACACGCAAAAGCTGTATTACATTAGAGTATCAACAATACCATGTTGTGCTTGGAAGACACATATTTGTGCATTTGGTGTGGGTTGTTGAGACCACACAAAGAGCGCTTTGTTATGGCTTTGATTAGAAAAAAAGAACAAGTTGAGCTACTGCATTGCTTAAGGTATAAAAAGTAATAAAAACAGTTTTAGTAAATTTTATTATATAAATAAAAAAACAAACATGCAAACATGTTTAACTAAACTTTCAAGTTAAAAGTTGTAACTAATGGATTTCTGTCTCTTTTGAAAAGAAAGGTTCAATATGAAAGACTTTTTTTTGATTTCCCAGATATACTTAGAGAAACCTAGGAAACTTCTATTACTTTTGTATTGAAAATAATTGTTATGTTTATACCAGCAACCTTTAAATGTGTGGTTTGTTAAAATTAATTAAAACTAGTTTTTAAATGTAAACTAATATAAATAAAAACTAATAAAACAAATCTAAACTAGGTATATGGATTGAAATGAGCTTATATCAAAATGCTGGCAAGGAAGCACATTTGTCATCAACTTTAATGTTATCTAAGCTAATACTGCATTGTATTTTGTATAAATTTTTTTTGTCTTAAAGTTGTTTGTAACGCCTGATGATAAGATAAAGGGTGAAACTCTCAGTCAAAAACTGCTCAAAAAATAAATTTCTCTTAAAACTGACATCTCAAGACAGACAGTAAATAGAAAATTATTTGATCATAAACTTGTATACTGCTGCTAGAAAACCAAAAGGATCAAATCAGCTTGAACTACTACATTAATTCAAAAAAATGTTTGATCATGAAATAAAAAAAATAGTATTTATCATTGATTCAAATTATACGGATCCTAATAGAAAAAATAGTGTAATAGTTCAAAGACACCATAATGAGAAGTTTCATAATCATTTTATTGTACTATTATTTATAAAAGAGTCATCAGTAATTGTACTTTTTTATAAATGACAAAAGTCTTTTTTGGAGGTATTACTTAATGGAAAATTATTTTTTTTATATAAGCAAGTAAAGATCTTCTCAGTGACAAAACAAGAGGATTGCACAATTTGATTTTTCTTAAAAAACGCTTTAATTCTAGAATTCTTAAGTACTTTTTTGATTTAATTTGAAGTGTTAAATTTTCTTCTTAGATCTGTGACTGGTTCAGAATTCTTGCTATTGAACTGAGAATCCATTTTCGCTTTGTAGATTATGGAAATTATTCTTGGTATGTTTATACATTTAGTGATCATATAGTATGGTCTTTGGAATTTTTGGCAGAACAATATGACTTGAATACTCAAGCGTATCTTCACTCATCTAAATATAGAAATGTTATGTACTCTGTACACAATTAAGCCTTATGATAGAAATATTATGTACTATGTACACAATCAAGCCGGGCGTGACAAATAGCGCTCCCTATTTTTGTAACGAGAGTAAAAAATTGCACTTGTCTGAAGAACCTGAGGGAGAAAACTATAAATTGATTTTATAAAAAATATTTGTTGTAAAACTTTTTGAAGTCAAAATTTGTTTAAACAGTAGAGCTTGCATATTGTTAAATAAAAAAGCTACATTCGTAATAAAGTACGTCACGCATAATTTATGTGTGACATTTAATTTTAATTCATGTCGCATAAGTTCAAATGAAAAACCTCAGTGCAAGAGAGCCAATAATTTATTTGTTCTATTTGAATGCTAAATTGAGCATGATGTTTTTTTTTTAAATTCTAGTTGAACTTTTTTTAGGGTCCATTTGACAAAAACCTTTGCTTGACTAGAACTATCTTATAAATAAATATCTATCCTAATAGTTTATCAAACTAAAACGTCACTTAGAGCTTCGATTTCTTACAGGTTCGATCACATTCTATTAATTAATAACTATTATATTTAAAATTTAAAAACATCAAATAAAATTTAAAACATTGGAATATCAAATATTTTTTGTCAAATATAATTTAATAAACTAAAAATTTCACTGATATCTTCGAATTGGTAAAGCTTATATTAAAGTCTATTTGTTAAAAAAGTTCAAGCTAATCGAAACTAAAAATTAAAGAAAAAAAGTTTCAATAAACAATACAAATAACATAAATTTGTTGTACCTATTATTTATTGAAACTTTTGTAAGTTTTCTTATAAACAACAAAAGAAAAAATGTAACGTTACTAGTTTCACAAACCCATTTCTTAAAATATATGTCAGTATATAAATTATTCATATATTATACTTGTATAAGTATATATATACTTACACTAATATATATTATATATGTATAATAGTAATAGTTAATGCTGATGAGACAAAGCGCCAGGCAATATCTATGACAGCCCATATATAATAATTACTGTTCAGTTTTAAATAAAAAAGCCTTAATAACAAGCTTTCTTGATTTTAGTCTTGTTTGCTATTGCTTTTAAATTGACTGATTGCAAGTTCGATTTAAAGCTGTTAAGTGTAATAAATTGAACGACTTCTGCTAGTAGACTATTCCATCCATAAACCACTCTATTGCTGAAAAAATATTGCCTTTTCATACAATTTCTAACCAATTCAGGTTTCAATCTATGCTTTACTCCTCTAATGTTAGATGCTGGACCTGATGAGCAAATAGAGTTCGTTGCTTAATTTTTTTTAATATCAATCTTTTCAATACCTTTAAATATCTTGAATTGCTGGATCAAGTCACCCCTTAGCCGCCAAGTCTCTACAGTTGTCATATCCAAAATTTCTAATCTTTTTTCTTACTCAAGATCTTAGTTCCGGTATCATTTTGGTTGCTCTTCCTATAAGTATAAGTATATTAAATGTCTATTAAAAATTAATTAAGTATATAACCAAGTATATAAAAACTTGATAATAATTAAATTTTAAATTCAGTTTAAATTAGAAAGCAGTTTTCTATTTTGAACAAATAGTTAATGGAAAGTTATGACATCATTACTGCTAACAGATAGAACCGAATGTCTATTGTATTTAAAACGTTTTGTCTTGATCAGAATAGAAAATTTAAATTAAAGAATTAAAACTTGATAGAATTTTGAAAAACCAAAAGCAAATCCACAAGATTTTGTAAGGCTAAGCGTGCATAATCACACTTGTTGATAACGTGTTTTAGTTTTACGCGCCCAAAATATTGCACTGGGCGATTTTATACATCACTGCACAGTGCTAGTTAGACCTCACATCAAATCAGAAATAATTAAACAAAAAGTGTTAGTTCTGAAATGGGCTTATCAATGCTTCAATGAGAAAATATTTCTGAGAAAAGAAGATTTTGATTTAATTGAATTAACTCTTATATACCTCGGGGAAAAAGTATCAGTAAACAGAATGTTTAAAATTCACAAACCAGGTGCAACTCACAATGCAAGATTTATGGCACATTATATTTTTTGTTGCAATAAACTGGTATCATAAAGAGGATTCTGATGTTGTAACTGCTTTGATTTTGTTTGTTAACTGCCATCTTTGGTATTTAACAGAAGAGCTTGTTATTTTATCTTTATTTAATGAAAAACTGTCAGTTTCAAAAGAATAATGATGGCAAAGAAACTTTTTTTTACCCCAAGACCAAAAACTTTATTATTAAAAAAACCAAAATTTCCAACATTAAATTCTTCAACCTTTTTTGGACCTAGGTCTTGGCTTCATTTTGAATAATTAGGACTAACGAATAATCAAGAAAGACTCCCGATTTGAACTCAAAACTAATTTAGGATTAAGGTTTTCATCAATCACAGTAGTCTGGTAAACAATATTACTTAATAAACACTGATTGTTCAATGGGCAAGTAGTCTTTGTAATGCAGTTGCAAGTTCTTGCATTTAAATTTGTATAACAGTGTAAAACCTTGTGGTTATATGAACTAATTATAGACTTTACGTTTTGCATACAGCTATAACTAACTTTGATTGAATTTCTGTTATATTTAGTGAAATTTATGGTTTACTGGAAAGTGCAGGTCAATTAGTTAAAGGAAATAACTGCCTATTTTTGTTTCCACGTTCTGACTAAATGGTGGGTTGTACCATATGACTTTTCGCTTTCGATTTTTGTTTTAAATCAAGGTAACTTGAGGTTGGTATTTCAGTTTACAATTATAGCCACACTTTTTTAAAGCTTCTTCGTATGGTGGGATAGCATTATAAAAAATAGATTCATTTACTGACGTGGCAGATAATCTCAATTCAATAGTGCAAGGGAGTCTTTTGATAATACTAGGTGGGTGGTTTGAATCAGGGTGAACATAATTCAGAACATTGTCGCATTTCCGGTATGGTTGAAAAGAATACTTATAGAGGTCAAATGTCACATCGAGATAGTTAACTATTTTCATATTGCATTGAATAGGAATAAGAAGATCGTTACTTTTACAAAATTTTAAAATTTTTTTTTGATTTTCTCCATTTGCTGGCCATTTTTGTTTCTAAATCCCTCTAGCCCATCATCACAATATAGGCCAAAATCATCTCCATTATAATACTGCGAAAGTTGGAATGAAAGAAAAATTCCTACTAACTCGCATACTTCAGCACCATCATAAGCGTCTATTGTAACATCAAAGAGTTCACCTTTTTTCATGATCCACGCATCTTTGTTGTTAAGAAGTAAAGATTTTCTTGCATGTCTTATTAATGTTTTGTATTCAGTATTTATTATTAGATGTTTTTTAGCAAAGTTGATTGCATCGCCCAACAGCAAATGCCAACCGAAGGGCTACTGGAAATAATATTTTGATGCGGTTTAGTCGCCTGACCGGGCGACTTGATTTTTTCTTCATTATTATTATTATTATCTCAATAATTCTATAAGCAAAATTTATGCGTCCAAATTTAAATTAAGCAAAATTTATGCGTCCAAAATTGAAGAAGATGACTTTTATCTAACATAATTACAACCACCCCCTTCTGCGTACGTACATATTATTTATTATTTAAATATTAACTTGTTGTGACATTCTAAGAAAATGATAAAAACCAAGTTGCGTAATTAAAAAAAATAATACATAAAAAGTTTGAAAAAATAAAAAGTAATCCTCATTAAATTTAAAAACCAGTTGTGACAGTCAGAAAAAAATTTAATGTTTTAAAAACATTAAATTTTTTTTAATAGTTTAGGAGAGATAGTCAAGATAGTCATTACTCTCAGTCGTCCGCAGCTTCAACAGCTTGTTTCTCCATCAGTAGGTTTATGATGTAGGTGATGGAGAAACAAGCTGTTAAAGATAAAATTAGATAAGTGTTTTTACTAACGGCATAAATAAGCCCTGAAGTGGCATAAAAAACATAAAAACATCTGAGTTACTGATATTCCTTAAAAAATATATTACTTTAAAAAAAAGTGTTCACTTGGTGAAATGAAAGTATAGTAATACTACTATTATATATATATATATATATATATATATATATATATATTTATATATATATATATATATATATATTTATATATATATATATATATATATTTATATATATATATATATATATATATATATATATATATATATATATATATATATATATATATATATATATATATATATATATACAAGCTAAACTTACCATTTAAAAAGAAATTCTTTTCTATTGATACAGCCATTTCTTTATTTGAATTTTCTTTTGCCACTATATAAATATCAGTAGAAGAAGCTTCACAATTACTCATTCCTATATTTCTTAAAACAAAATTTTGAAACAGATAACTCTTTGAATATTTCTGTGCCATTATGTCAATTGTTTCAATAAACTTGTTAGAAGAACTGTGCTCATTATGTGTTTTTAAAATTAATGTTTGATCAAGATCTAAAACTACATTAACCAAGCCTAAAACATTTTGCAATACCTAAAAATAATGTTGTTTTTTATTTTTATTCTTACAAAATTAAAAAAAAAAAACTTATTATTTATTCTTTTCAACTTTTAAAACTTCTCTTTTGAAAAATTCAGCAAAATAATTCCAGATTATCAAATGATTAATAATTTTTCTGTTTATGATAAAATATAAATATATTAGTGTCACCATTAAAGAAGATTTTTTACTTTAACTTTTGTGCCATAGATTAAGATCAACCTTTCTTATCCATGAAGCTTTTATAAGGCTACCCTATTTCTGAAGTAAATCTTTAGAAATTTATTTCCAGCATAGTAATTCAAACTTTAACAACCTTGCCTAAGTTCTTAAAGATATAATAAATGTATAACAATAATAATAACAGTAATAATAATTAATTAATATAAAAAAAAATTTATTACTGTTATAATTATTGTTATACATTTATTATATCTTTAAGATTATCACCTATAATTAATAGTCAGGCTAGGAACAGATAAAATTTTTGGCAACACATAAATAAACATTCATAAAAGATTTAATAATGGAAACAAATGTGCAGAAATAGTAAATTGTTTTATTTTAGCTAACAAAGAAAGAAGTCCCAGGCCTCCTGATAGTTGCATGTTTTAAAACAGGCCGTTACTTACGCATATATCAACTTACATATTACTGTTGGTTTATTTCAATTTGTTGCTGCTAATCTCAACAAACTTCTGTAAGTTTAAATAAGTTGATTGTTTAGTTAAGATATCAAGTTGTTTAATTAAGTTTAACATTATAAAATCAATTAATGACAAAAAAACTTGAAGATACGAAATTCAATAGATAAATCTTCAAAAAAGAATAGAAATATAAAGGTGAAAATATAAGGAATAAAAAATTGGAGAACTTAAAGACCATTTTGGTTAAGTTTTAACTGACACCATTATATTATTTAATAAAAACTTTTATTTTTCGCCTGTAATGTCTTCTTCTTTTTTACTTATGGTTTTATGTAATTTTGTAACAATTTTGTAAAAATTTTTTTTTAAATTACACCTGATGATGCTGACTGCTATAGGTCAGCGAAATATTGTAAATAATTATATAATTATATTAAAATATATTTAAATCAAAAATTTATACGCAGCCCACTTTATCAAATTCAACATATATATATATCCATGTGTATATATATATATATACATATATATATATATATATATATATATATATATATATATATATATATATATATATATGTATATATATATATATATATATATATATATATATTTATACATAACGGGCCACAAATACGTCAACTTATGAAGGATCCTGCATTTGACAAAGCTTTGAAAAGGCAAGAAAACGAAACTTGGGAAGCTCCTAAGGGAGTTATTTTTGGATTTTTAGGCAACAAAAAAGGTGATAACTACATTCAATTTGTAACAGCACTTCTGCAAAAATACCATCAACTTGGATATAACATGTCCCTAAGATTCATTTCCTCCACTCACACCTAGACTTCTTCCCCCCCCCCCCCAAGTTGTAAAGCTGCTAGTGATGAAGAGTTCACCAAGTTATTTCTGTAATGGAACAAAGATATCAGGGTAATTGGCTACAATGAGGCTACGCTTGCAGATTACTGTTGGTTTGTGTGTAGGGATGCTTCAGAACTAGTCTACAAAAGGAAGGCAAAAAGATCACAATATTGTGACAATAAACCATAATCATTTTTATACCAATTAGCTTGATGATCATGATATCATTGTTTAAAACTGTTAGAATCCGTCAGGGTTAGGGTTAGAGTTAGGGTTATTATGATATTATTTGATATTTGCTTGGTGATCGTGACTTCTTTGTTTGAAATTGTTAGAATATACCTATAATAAAAAAAACCAAATGTACTTTAAATATTATTAGAATATGTAAATTATATGTCATATTGCTCTGTTGCAAATTAACTGTAATAAAAATTTATTGCTATTGCATATCTCAGAAACTAGAGCTAAAAAAAAATTTTCGTTGTCATTTTAGTATAATTTGAATTAAATTGCTAAAGATACAAAAAAATATATATATACTTTTTTTGTTGCCTAGTGTTAATTCTTTGGCTCATTTTTTTCTTGGACAAGCTATTGCTAAAGCATTGTTCCACAACGTCACTATTTTATTACTAACTGTTTTGTTAGTAATTCTTAACTTGAACTCAACCAATTGTGTAATAACCTGATAGTATATCTTTTTTTTCTCATTTACAAGATAAGTTTTTTTTATGTCATCCTCTCTTAATAAAACTCCATATCTTATAACGCCTCTGTTGGTTGGTAGTTCTGAAACTAGAAACTGTTTTCTGTTTTACTAGTACTTATTCAGGTTTTGAATACCATTATTCCAACAAGTTATAAAATACTTTAAGACACTTCGTTGTTAAAAAAAGAAAAAAAAAAACTTTAAAAAATATAATTAGAATAAAAGCAATTGAGTTTCTAAAATTATACTTAACAACAGTTGCTTAATTATTTTGTCAATAAAAAATAATTTAAATAATAAAAAAAAAAAATGTTTTAGTAAATCTTTTTGAGAAATAAAATCATATTTTTTAATAAAAAAATATTTATAACTAAATATATCTTAAAAAATTACAGATATTAAGTTAAATATATATTTTAAAAACTAAATGTAACTTTGTTTTGTTGATCAGAAGTCTGTTTATTTTAAAAACAATATTGTTCCGTAACCTTGTTATTACATTTAAGTAAAAAACAAAAACCATTTATACTTTCATAGAAAGGCTGATCATCAAAGAATATTTTTCTCTGATTAAAAAAATTAATCAGATTTTAAATCTCCATTAAATTTTACAATTTTTACCAATATCCTAATAATTTTATTAAACCATTTTTTTAAAAAATTCTCAAATTGACACACCTAAATAAATATATATGTATACATATATATTTATATATATATATATATATATATATATATATATATATATATATATATATATATATATATATATATACATATATATATATATATATATATATATATATATATATATATATATATATATATATATATATAATATATATATATATATATATATATATATATATATATATATATATATATATATATATATATATATATATAATATATATATATATATATATATATATATATATATATATATATAAATATATAATATATACAGTACAATATAATATATATATATATATATATATATATATATATATATATATATTATATATATATATATATATATATATATATATATATATATATATATATATATATATATACAGTACAATTTCCTTCATGTCCTACTGCCTTGTAGGATAAGCCTTTTAAGACAAAGGCTAGAAGTTGCCAACTCCAATTTAAAACACCCCCTGCCTTGGGGCTCTTAATAGAGCAATGGCTAGAGATGGTGTCTCAATAAAAATACTTATCTTAGGCAGATGTTAAATGCATCCGGGTACTGTCTTGTAGAAGACCTCCTCTGCAAAGACTCAAGGGGTAAACAGAGTCTATCTGTTGACTAGCCTCACCTCTTCACCCCTTCATCATCTCATCTTCTTCCTGCTTCATCACACTTCACTCTATTACCTTTCTCTTTGTTCTATATCGCTCTCTTTCACCTCAAGACTGCACCCTTTTTGATGTTATTTCTGATCAAATTGACCAAGTCCTCTCTCTTTATCCATCAGCCAATATTGTTGTTGTCGGTAACTTTAATGTTCATCACACTGAATGACTTGGCTCTAGTATCAGTGACTCTGCAGGCATTAAAGCCCACAACTTTTGCCTTTCTCAATCTCTAACTCAAATAGTCAACTTTCCAACTTGCTTTCCAGACAACCCTTACCATTTACCTTCTCGACTACTTGACTTATGTCTTGTTTCTGATCCTAGTCAGTGCTAAGTTTCTCCACATTCACCCTTAGGTGCTTCTGATCTCAGTTTGATCTCTCTAAAACAATTATCTCATTTTTCTTCAACATCTGAATCCCCCAATCAATGTACCTCTTACAATTACCTTAAAGCTGACAGGGACACTTTTCCGTAATTTTCTTCGTGATGGCCCTTAGGTTTAAATCTTTTGTCTTCCTGTTGACAAATGTGCTTCTTACATAACTTCTCGGATTCACGCTGGAATGGAATCTTTTATTCCTTTTAAAAAATTTGGAAATTATATGAAACAGGAAAGCAAGATGAAGGAAGCGAATTCCAAAGAACTGATGTTTGAGGAAAAAAACTAGATGAATAAAAGTTTTTGAAGCATTTTGAAGCAACGGTCACAGAAAAAGTATAAGACTTAATTGAATGACGAGTAACATAAGAATGAATTTTAGTAGATGCCACAAGATACACTAGCTCTTTAGAGCAGTGCCCACTATAGTATTTGTAGAAGAGAGAAAGAGAAGCAACATTACGACAATGTGTTAATGGTTAGGGGTTGACTACAGGAGCAGGTCCAACTATGTTTAAAATATGTTTATGCACCTTATCTAAAAGAGAAAGGGCATCATGAGAAGATCTACCATAGATATGGCAACAGTTTTCCATACAAGGAATAGAGATAGAGAATAAAATCGGGAGTAAGAAAGTGTCGAGGTCAATTAAGTAACGCAACTTTAGTAGATGCTAATTTGGCAACGGATTTGATATATGTATCCAAGAATGATCGGTAAGAGTTAATCCTAGAAGATGAAGGGTAGATGACTCATTGAGTACATTACTGTTCATAAATTTAGGAAGATCTAAATTGTTGCAATAACGATTGGCTAAAAAAAATTGAGTTTTATCTAAATTAAAGTTCACCAGCCATAGTGAGCGAACAATGCTACCTTAGATGTGGAATATCTGAAAGATCGTTAATGTAAATCAAAAACAGTATAGGACCAAGTATTGAACCTTGAGGAGCCCCTGAAGTTATAGAATATGAGGAAGAGAGCTGTCCATCAAGGACAACCTTTATACTACAATTGGAAAGGAAGGATTCAATAATCTTAAAGATGCTGCCAGATACACCATAAGAAGAAAGCTTATGGAGAAGACCAGCATGCTAAACTTTATCAAATGCTTTAGATGTCAAGACCGATGGCCTGAACCTCTCTACCATTATCTAATGCATAATAAAACCTATTAGATATTACCGTTAGCCAATCAGCTATAGAATAAGAAGATCGAAACCAATATTGATGATTAGAAAGTTATTAGACTCAAGATGAGAGATCAATTGTTTGTTAACTAAAGATTCAAAAACCTTGCTAATGAAAGGAAGAAACCTAATGGGACAGTAGTTAGACAAATCAGATTGCTCTCCAGTATTTTAAAAACAAGGATAAAAAAATGCCGCTTTCCAGCAGGCTGGAAAACAAGACTCTGATAAGCACTTATTGAATAGTTTTGAAAGTATGGACGAAAGCTTCGTAGAACACTTCTGCAAGACTTTAACAGGTATGTTCTCCGGACCACAGGCTGTAGAAGAGTCTAAGCAGGAAATCACTTTAGATAAAGAAGCTGAAGTGATACAAATGTCAAGCAATAGATCAATTTGTTTGATGGCTAAATCAGGTAGAACGCAACTAGTGGAATCAAGAGATGATATTGATGAAAATTTCTAAGCAAACAACTCAGCTTTGTCTTTAGGTGAGGTGACAAAGTCTGAACCATACAAGAAAGGTGGAATAACAGATTTGCCCTTATTATTGATACTATTAAAGATTCTCCAGAAGTCACAAGAGATTGGCGTTTGACATAACCTGTTTACAATGGCTTCTAGCAGTAATAAACAGACGTGTTTTCTGGAGAATTGCTTTGCTGATAGATATGGAAATAATGGTTTCAATAGGAAATTGCAGCACACAATGTGAGGAAAACTATGGAGAAGAGTGAGGATTGACCTGAAATTGCGGAGAGGGAATAAAAAATTTTATGCCAGCCTGCATCCACAAAGTTATGTAAGAAGCACATTTGTCAGCAGGAAGACGAAAGATTTCAACCTAAGGGCCATCACAAAGTAAATCACGAAAAGAGTCCATGTCAGCTTTAAAGTAGTTGTAAGAGGTATGATGATAGGGGATTCAGATGATGAAGAAGAATGAGATAAGAGTTTCAGAGAGATCAAACAGTGATCAGAAGCACCTAAGGGTGAATATGGAAAAACTTAGCACTGACTAGGATCAGAAACAAGACAGAAATCGAGTAGAGGAGATAAATGATTCGAGTTGTGTGGAAAGCGAGTTGGAAAGTTAACTATTTCAGTTAGGGATTAAGAAAGACAAAAGTTGTGGGCTTAAACCCTGCAGAGTCACTGACACTAGAGCCAAGCCATTCAGTGTGATGAGTATTAAAGTCACTAATGACAATAATATTGGCTGATGGATAAAGAGAGAAGGCTTGGCCAATTCGATCAGAAATAACATCAAAAGGGGTGCAGTCTTCAGATGAAGGAGAGCGATATAGAACAAAGAAAAAGGCCTTAGAGTGAAGTGGTGCTAAGCAAAAGCACATAAAAGAATAATCTGTGGATTCAAAGCTAGTTTCCCAACAAATGGGTGAATTCTTACGAATGTAAATGCCCAGGCCAAGCATGTGACTATTAGAGTCTTTACGAATTAAAGGAAGATAACCATCAGCACTAAGATCACAAGACGAGAGAGCTGAACTCAAATTAGTCTCAAAAAGAGCAATAAGGTCTGGCAAATTTGCAAGAGATACTAAAGAGTTTGCAAGTTTGCAAGAGAGACTCAACAGAAGAAAAGTTACTACAAAGACCACAAATATTAGTGAATATGATAGGTCTAGTGAACTTTATGATGACGATGACTTTTTTGTGTTTTATAGTTTTTGGTACATTATTAATTTTTAAACTTGTTAAAGAACTTGACTGAAAGCATAGAAAGTACGAAGTACACTGTTTAATAGCCCAAGCAATTGCCTCATTAATAATAATAATCCCTGAGTCGTAACAAAGGGCTCCAAATGTGGCCTTGACAATGTACACCAAAAGTATAAACAGAGACACTATCCATGCGCCACATGGCAATGTTAATACTTTGATATTTTTTAGTTACTGATGTCATAAGATTTTATGTCTTAACATAATAAATTATTTAAGTTTATGCACATAAGAGGGAAGAAATAACTTTGTTTGGAGGGAAGAAAAAACTTTTATAGGAAAAAACGACTTAATTTAGAAGAAAGAAACAACTTTATAAAGGGAAGTAACAACTTTAGTTGAAGGGATAAAACAATTTTATTTGTAGGAAAGAAATGACTTTCTTTGGAGGAAATAAATAACATTTTTCAAATGGAAAAAACGACTTTATTTCTTGAAGTAAAAGTAATGTGCAATTAATTTACTTGAAAAATGTTGGAAAAATGAAATCAATTTTAACATTCAGAAAAATGAAAGTTTAATTTGCATTTCAATAAATATAATCAAGTTCATATTAAATATATTATGTGATTTAAGTTTTAAAAAGTATTGAAGTAAATAAAGCTTTAAAGTTAGTTAAACAATAATTTGTCAAATGTTATCTTAATTTAAATTTAAAAGTGACCAAACATGAAAAAATGAATTACTACTTACAATTACTTTCTCGCTTTCTCCAACGTTCACCTTTATCGATTGACCTTGTGCAAGAATATCTGCTAGAAGGGATACATCGCGGATAGT
>NC_088930.1:56505000-56520000 GCF_038396675.1 Hydra vulgaris
AATTCGCAGATCTACTACAGGTGCAGATAGTTTTACAGGAGAAGGTTAAAACAAATTCATCACAATGGTATCCCATAGAGTAAGTTATGCGCTATTAAATCAAACAAGCAATATTATTACAAAATAATAAATATATACCAATCAAATGATAATACAAATTGTAATACCTGTTTAAAGCCTTATATCTTACAAGCTTAATTGAAAAAGAAAAACACACACACATACACACACACACATATATATATATATATAAATATATATATATATATATATATATATTTATATATATATATAGATAGATATCTGATGAATCTTTGTTGATGAAACACAGTGTCAAATAGAAAAAAATTTTGTTAAGTGATTTTCTACTAATATATATATATATATATATATATATAATATATATATATATATATATATATATATATATATATATATATGTGTGTGTGTGTGTAAATGTGTGTGTATATATATATATATATACACACACATAATATGTGTGTTTGTATATATATATATATATATATATATATATATATATATATATATATATATATATATATATATATATATATATATATATATATATATATATATATATATATTATATATATATATATATATATATATATATATATATATATATTTATTCTGAAATCTCTTTAAAATATAAACATTGATAGTATAAAAATATTTCAATAACAGTTTGCTTTAATATTTCATTTTGCTTTGCTTCTACAGCCATTTCAATTACCTTATTAGAAACAATAGAGCAAGTTTTAAGAATAATATCATTTGTGTGATGACAACTTTTTTTGCATTGTCAATTGCAGAAGTGCATTCAAGACAATTGCATTTCTATTTTGTGATGTAAATGCATCAGTAAAAATTATGACATCTTTTGGTGATCCATCAATGAATTTATTCAAATAATTAACAGAAAATAAAGTGTAAGTTTATGCCTTTAAATCAGTTGTTGTTTCATCAAACCAATAACACTTTACTTTATTAGTCCCAAGATTGTATATTGTAAAATTATAAACCATCAGTTTTGTTTTAAAATACAATGCATCGGGTGTCAAGTACATATTTTGAAGCAGTGAAACTATGTCAAGGACATAATTTTACTGCTTGTAAATCAGCAGTGATAACGTGAATTGTTCCATTTTTTGCAGCTATATTGTCTAAAGCTTTTTCCTGTCTAGCTAAATCTTTCTGTGATACATGTTGTTGATACTCTTCCTATGTAATATTTCCTGTTTTATATAAACAACATAAATCTCATGCATCTTTCTTTAGTTGTTACTTGCTGTTAGTTGTTATTTAGTTACAAAGCTATGTTTTCATCTTTCAAAACATCTTCAAATAGTTTTCTGGAAACCACTCTTTGTCCATTTTACATGTATATATTATGTAGATTAAACTGCTACTTCGGGTTCCAAAATTCTTTCATGAAAATAATTGTTATTGCTCTCTATTGATTGAATGAAAGCCATCTAGTCAACACTTGTTATTCCAGAGATTGGATTGTTATTTAGATCAGTAACAGAATCATCTACTAAAAAGTCAAAAGTTGGTAATTCACTTGATGAACTATTGTTTTCAGTACGTACAAACACCCCCCAAAAATATGGTAAATTGTCAGTCATTTTCTTTAAAGCTTTCAATGTCATAACTTGATGTGTTTTATCTTCTTGACAAGGGTTTGCTATTATTGCCATTTTAATCTTTAATAATCTAAAAAAAAAAATTAGCTATATAAAAATAGAAAAAATATACATAATGATTTACATATATTGGTGATATTTTTATATAAGAAATAAATTTATTTAAACTGGCTAACATACAAAATGTTCACCTTACAATCACCTTAATATTGTAAGGTGAACCCTACTTATGACATTAAGATGAAAATTTTAATTGAAAATTTTTAAAAATACTAATTTTATTTAAAATTATTTAAATGGTAATATTAACAAAACTAACAGACTCCCATAATATTTAATTCAAAAGTAGGAAAACTAATCCTTTACAAGAGATATACTCCTTCAATTATATAGATAGTAAAAATAAATAAATAAAAAAGTAGTAATAATCTTAAATTGGTTACATTTGTCAGATACACAGTATTATCCAATGCTAGTTACGGTGGTTTGCACTATCCCCCAGGATATATATATATATATATATATATATATATATATATATATATATATATATATATATATATATATATATATATATATATATATATATATATATATATATATATATATATATATATATATAGATAGAATAATAATAATAATAATAATAATAATAATATTATATAAATGGTATCATCAGTGAACTATGCCACCTTAAAGGTGAGAATTTCAAGGAGATCATTAATGTAAACTAAAAGAAGTGCAGGCCAAGGATAGAAACTTGAGGAAACCCCGAGGTTATAGGAAATGAAGAAGAGTGCAGTCCATCAAGGATAACTATTATACTGCGATTGGTAAAAAGGATTCAATAATCTTAGAGATGTTACCTGATAAAACGCAAGAAGAGAGCTTATGGAGAAAACCAGCATCCCAAACTTTATTAAAGGCTTTAGAAATTTCAAGTGCAATAGCCTTAGACTCTCCACATCTATCTAATGCATAATAAAACCTATCAGTTTTTACGGTTAACAAATCAGCAGTAGAACAAGAAGATCAAAACCCATATAGGTTATCAGAAAGTAAAGAAGATCGAAACCCATGTTGATGATTAGAAAGTTGTTAATTAAGAGTAAAAGACCTTGCTTATGAAAGGAAGAAGACTAATGGGATGGTAGTTAGACAAGTCAGATCACTCTCCAGAATTATTTAAAATAGGAATAACAAATGCTACTTTCCAGCACACTGGAAAACAAGACTCTAATAAGCACTTGTTAAATAATTTTGAAAGTTTAGGCGCCAGCTCTGGATAATAATTTTGCAAGACTATAACAAGTATGTTGTCTGAACCACAAGCACAAGAAGAAGAATTTAAGCACGAAATCACTTAAGATACAGAAGCTGGAGTGACACGAATGTCAAGCAATGGATCAACCTATTTGTTGGCTACATCAGGTAATTAGTGGAATCAGGAGTTGAGACTGATGAAAAGGTGACTTAAGGTGAGGTAACAAAATTTGTAGCAAGCAAGAGACTTATTTCTCCGCGCAGCGACCTTGTTTGTGTTTTGGAGTTATAGAATTGAAGAGGGTTATAACCACAATTAGGTCACCTTTTCGTCTGTAGTGGCATTCTTGGTCTTGGGGAAGTAATTTAACATAAAAAAAGAAATCATTTGTCAGCAGCAAGACAAAAAATTTCTAACCAAGGTCTATCACAAAAATAATCACGGAAAGAGTCCCAGTCATTTTAAAGGTAGTTGTAAGAGAGGTTGATGATAGGGGAATTCTGATGATGAAGAAGAATAAGATAATAGTTTTAGAGAGATCAAACCGTGATCAGAAGCACCTAAAAGTGAATGGAGTGCAGTCTTGAGATAAAGAAAAGCAATATAGAACAAAGAGAAAGGTAATAGAGTGAAGTGTTGCTAAACAAAAGCACATAAAATAATAGTCTGTGGATCAAACCTTGTTTACGATTAAATGGGAGAATTCTTATGAAAGTAAATACTCAGGCCAAACATGTAACTATTGAAGTCTTTATGAAATAAAGGAAAACAACCACCAACATTAAGATCACAAGATGAAATAGCTGACTCAAATTACTCTTACAAAGAACAAGTAAGTCTGGTGAACTTTGCAAGAGATAAGAATCAACAGAAGAATAAATACTTCCAAGACCACAACTATTAGTGAATGATAGATTTAAAGAACTTGGTGATGATGGTTTTTTGTGTTTTATTGTTTTTGATACTTATATCATTTTTTAAATTTGTTAAAGAATTTCACTCAAAGCACGGATAGTACTTCACTCATAGCACAGATAGTACACAATTCTATAGTCCAAGAAATAGCCTCTTTACTACAAAAGGCTCCAAAAGCGGCCTCGACGATGCACACCAAAAGCACGAATAGGGACACCATTCATGTACAACATGGCTTTGTTAGTCAGGGTGTGAAATATAAGTCCACTGACATTTCACAGCTGTTGATGGAATTAGCTTCTCTGAAAGCTACCACAGAGTTCTGGAATCCTGACTGCCAGCAGACCTCAAATCCATAAAACTGATTTTTAGAGCCTATACCCAATACCCTATTTAGGAGATAATAGAATGAGTTGCTTAGTCATAAAAACAGAGACACAAGCAAAACCCATGCAATAAGTCAAAATGATCAAGCATTCGACATCCTAAACTAGAAACAATGTATTATAAATACATATGTGCCAGCCTAATAGATAAAGAAGGGGTGCAAAGCTGGTCAACAGATAGAATCTGTTTATTCTTCAAGTCCTTGCCTAGGAGGCCTTCTACAAGACAGTAGCTGGATGTAGTTAACACCTTCCAAAGATGAGAACTTTTATTGAGACACTATCTCTAGCCTTTACTCAATAAAGGGTCCCAAAGCAGGGGATTTTTAAGCTGAAGTTTGTTTCTCCCAGATTTTTCTCTCAAAATGCAAACCCTACAAAGCAGTAGGGCATCGGGGAGGTAGTACTAGGTTAAGTGATACCAGTAGCAGGGTGGTCATGATGATCCTGAACTCGACCTGACCTATAAAGATATAGAGAAAAGTTGTTGAAAATGCACCTGACCTAACCAATATTTCAGGTTCAGGAAAGTTGTTAATTTAATAGTTATGACGACTAGTTCGAGGGGTTATTACCTAAAACATCCTGAAGAGACTCCAGTAACTACTCAGATGCCACAAGATGGCATGCCATCAGAGTTAGTTCTGCTTATCCATCATGCCTTAGTTCTGGATTATTATAATTATTATATATATATATATATATATATATATATATATATATATATATATATATATATATATATACATACATATATATATATACATACATACATATATATATATATATATATATATATATATATATATATATATATATAATATATACATATATATATATATACATAAATATATATATATATATATATATACATATATATATATAAATATATATATATATATATATATATATATATATATATATATATAGATCTATAGTTTGTTGTCTTTGGGAAGAGCGAAAGGAAAAAAGTGATTCTTACGCCAACACATACGTCACTTTTAATTAGTTTTGACTTTCAACCAACATTTGTGTGTTGGACGAAAGTAAAAACCATTAATTTAATTACAAATAAATCGTTTTTTAAAAAAACCACAAAAACGCAAATTTATTTGACCAGAATGTTTTAAAAACATTCTGAATGTTTTTAACAATATAAACAATGTTTTTATTTTTTATTTTTTTTAATAAAATTTTGTTATTTTTAACTTTTTTAATAAAATGTTTTATTTTTATTTTTTTTTACTGTAAATCATGTGCGGAGTGTTGCTACATCGACTATCTTATAGCCTGACTCGCAAGGGAGTGCTGCTACATTGACTGACAAATAGCCTGACTCGCAAGGGAGTGCTGCTACATCGACTGACAAAAAGCCTGACCTGTAAGGGAGTGCTGCTACATCTACTATCTTTTAGCCTGACCCGCAAGGGAGTGTTGCTACATCAACTGAGGGTTTGGTTGGTTATATATATATATATATATATATATATATATATATATATATATATATATATATATATATATATATATATATATATTAATATTAAAATTTTTATTAATATTATTATTATTTATATTATTATAATAATAATAATTATTATTATTAATGATATTTATATATATTATATTATAACTATAACTTATATTTTTATTCTTTATATTATTATTGTAATTATTATTTTAGCACTACCTTTAGTCACCAACAGATGATAAGGAGGTGCTATTTTTGTTTGATAAAAAAAAAAATTATTATATTTCTTGAAGTTTTGCTTTAAATATAGCAATTTAGAGTGATTCAAAAGAAAAAGTCTTTGTGGCTTTAAAAAATTATTACTATATACCTAACAATTAATGAGGGGAATGGGTAATAAATAATTGTCATAAAATTAATGTGGCAGTTGTGTAGTGGTAGAGTGCTTACCTCTTAAGCAAGAAGTTTTGAGTTCTCACGGCTGTTTCACTCAATATAAAAACAAGCGTGACGAGTTTATCAAAAAAAAAACGGAACGGCTTCTTGAAAAAATTTCCGCATAAAAAGTATAAAAATTCACAAACTTTAAATTAATAGTAACTTTTTTATATAAATGCTTTCATCTTGCAATTAAAAAAATAAAAAAGATCCATCTTTCTTTGTTAAATAAATATTTACATTAATTGGTATAAAAATAAATATTGCCAAAATATTTTTAATAATTTAGAACCACTTTTCTAATTTTCGCATATTTTCCGAAAAACGTGAGTTGGGCCAACTAAGATTTCATAACATAGCTTTGTGCTTGATATTTGAAATTTGGAACACTTAACCCTAAATGTCCATTCTATCAGATTTCTGGGTCATCCTAGATAATTTTTTACAAAAAGACTATTTTTAAAGCATTTATATTTTATAATTGATCGTTTTAAATGCAAAACGTAACTTTTTTGATGGATGACGTAAGTTAATGAAATTTCAACCTTTTATGCAAATGAAAATAAAAAAATTATTTTACGTGCCTTCAGCTAAGTTATGAAATATGTTTTCAAAAATGTCATGTTTTACAACTAATCTTGTTAGTTTTAGGCGTACATTTGTGTTGACGTTTTTTTGCAATGACATAACCTTTATGCGTTACGTCCCAAACTATTTATTAACGAATATTCTCCAAACAACTGTTTCGGCGAGTCAATTTTTGAAGTATAAAAGTAAACAAAGTTACGCGGAATTTTTCTCTTTGGATTATCAAACTAATATCAGATAAGTTGTTAAATCCACTTTTATCTAGTGCATATATTTGTTAATTAATATTATTTTATTTGTTTTTATTATATTTATTAATAAGTCAATATTATTTTGATAACAATGTATTCAACTGAGAGGGAAATTCTAAAACAACATATTGGATGGAAAAATGGTTGGGAAGATAGGTGTAACTTTCCTTTTGTTAAGCAATTAATTAGGACAGATAAGATCAGTAACAATGTCATTTCCATTTTAATGACAGTCTTTAAAATAAGAGGTGATTTATTTCGTTTTATGAGTTTTCTTCTGCCAATTGATTTTGATATGCCTAGTAATGACGAGTTTGATAAAATGTGCCTAAAGTTAAAACGCCAAAAAAAAAATATAAAAAAAAATTTTAAAGCTACAAAAAACGAAGAATTTTTTAAAATGCAACTGTTGCAAGCTCCACCCAAAAAAAAAAAAAAATCAGCAGATGCAGATGACTTTTTCATTTTAAATAACAGTCAGGAGCTACTGAATCAAATTGATCAATTAACTTCTGAAAATAAAACAAATATGGAGCAAATAGAAAAATTTAAAATGCAAGTATTTAAGTTGGAAGCTGAAATTACAGATTTAAATTCTAAAAATAGGGCTCTCAACACACATTGTAACTCATTAAGTTCACAATTAGAGACTATGAGTATTAGGCTAATTACTGAGCTTCATCAATATATAAATTTATTTGCTATTGAGTTTCATGCTTGCTTTCCAAATGAAAGTATCACACAAAAAATGCATGAACTTATTATTAATGTGCCACTATTTGTAAAATTCCATAAAACTATTTGGTTGTTAAGTGAAGAGGAGGGAGAGTGTTTGCATAATAGCGTAAATAAGGAATTAAGACAGTTGCATTCAGTAAGAAATCAGGAGCAGAAGCTGCATCTTGTTTTAAAACGCTTTGAATTGCACAGCAAAGCTGATAGGAAGCTTCAAGACTTTAAGGTGAGAAAGTGTGTTGTGTGTTCTGAGCGTGGAGAAAATTCATTTTATAGACAAGGTCTTTGTCTTGTTTGTGGTCATCAAATTTAGTTAAAATATTTAAAAAATTAAAAACAACAACAACAAAAAAAAACTATTTACAAGTAAGATAAATTATATGAGATCTTTAATTTATTTATAAGATAATTTTATTCTGTTCTAATATTTGTGTAATGTTAGTTTAAAATATTATTTTTTAATATATTGATTTTATATAATAGGTAGGTGCCCATTCTGTTCCTATCTTCAGAAGTTATTTATACCTATGCAATACCTTCGCTCAGGTTAAAGAATGGAATACTAGTCTTGCATCAAATGTATGTAAAAATCTAGCTTTTATATATTAACTTGTGATCAGAGCAACTGGTATGTTGGTTGGGTATGATCTTGTATGTTTGTGCATTTTATTTAAAAAATGTATTGTCCTTCATTATATGTAACATTTTTTTATAGATATATTACATATCCATTCGATGTTTATCACCAGAAGTTAGTTCTACCTTTGTAGTACCTCTGCTCTACATACCTCCTCGCTGGTTAAAGAATGGAATATAAATCTCATATCAAATTGGTGTAAAAATTTAGTTCAACAAATTAAGAATTTGTAAACGTTATCAAAATTTTGAGTGGAGCAATTGTTTTTCTGGTTTAGCATGAGTATGAATATGATATCAATTGGATGTACAAAGATAGTTTACTACTTAAAGAACCTATCAGTAAACCAACTGATTATAAAACAGTTTTTAATGGGAATAAAAACAAATTTTCAAAAGATTTCAATTAGCTATTTGTACATTCAAACACTTTATTTACTGAGAGAAGAGACTATAGATTAAAGTGCTATAAAATAATTCTACTACCAAAAGCAAGGTTAATTCAAAAACTTAAACTCAAATTTGGTCGTGAATTATTTTATTAGACTTGGTGAGTGTTTATTTATTAACAACTTAACACCATATTATTAGAACTGTATGCACAGAAAAAAATAAATGCTTAAGCTTTAAATGTTTTGACTAAATATTCCAAAATCGAAATCTGGCTTTATTTTGCAATGCAATGAATTTATTGGCTTAGGAAAATAAGTTTCTAAAACAAGAACTCCTAGGTTTAAAAATGTAATCTTTTAACAGCTAATCCCCCTTTTAACTACATTTTTCATAACTTTGCGAAAAGTACGGTTTACTTTCAGACCTCAATAAAGTCTGTTTTAGCTATCCTTAAACAATTAAGTAAGGTTTTTTTGTTTTTATAATGGTCAAACAATGGGTATATTTGAGAATAACTATCAGAAATAAATTTTTCTGATTTTTTTTTGATAAAAAGTAACATCAAATTACTTGAATTCAGCCAACTTCATCATTTGTCGCATTTTTTTTAAACTTAAAGAAGTTTTTTTACTAATGCATTAAATGTCGTAAGATGAAACATTTTATTGGTGTTTTTATTCTTTTTACAAAACAAAATTATCTTTAATATTTTAAAAGTTATAGAAGTTTTAGTGACACCCCTCAAGTCAATATTTTCAAAAAATAACAAGAAGCCGTTCAGCTCGGTTTGAAACAGCCATGTTCTATCCCCACCACATCCCTGGAAGTACTGCACTCGACTTGTTTCTCCGTGCAGCGACCTTGTTCAACAATGTTTGTGTTTCAAAGTTATAATTATATATATACTTATACATATTTATATATATATATATATGCATGTGTGTATATTTATATATATATGAATATATATATATATATATATATATATATATATATATATATATATATATATATATATATATATATATATATATGAATAAATATATATATATATATATGAATAAATATATATATATATGCGGTAGTGGTGTAGTGGTAGAGCCCTTGCTTCATAAGCGAGAGTTTTCGAGTTTGATCCCCACTACGCCCCTGGTAGAACTGTGCTCAACTTGTTTCTCCTCGCAGTGACCTTGTTTGTCAAGGATTGTGTTTCTGAGTTATAGAGTTAAAAGAGGGTTATAACCACAATTAATTAGCCTCCTCTTCTGTAGTGGCCTTCTTGGCTTTGAGGAGTTAAATTAACATATTTATATATATATATATATATATATATATATATATATATATATATAAATAATACATATATATAAAAAGGGCTTGAAATAAGATCATTCTTAAAATAATGAGCTTAAAAAAATGATCATTCGCTCATTCTTTCAGAGAATTTCATTTAATGTAAAGCACTTGTGCATTAAAATTATTTTATATATATGCGTGGAAGCAAATAATATTTTAAAAGGTTGTTAAAGCGAAAAGTTGAAAAGGGAAAATGTGAAAGACAACTTTTTCTTCATTCTTTTAACAAAAAAGCCTAATTTTTATCTTTGAAAAGTTGTAAATAATTAATAACCTTATTATTAATAATTTAAATCATTATTTTATCAACAATTTTATATTTTTATATTATATTTTTATATTATATTTTTAATTTTACTACTTTAAGTATATTAAAATATATATTAAACCGTTTTTATTTTAAAAAATTTTATTAGTTAATTAATGCTAATAGAAACCAGTAACTTTTTGTTTTAACGTTTTTGGCTTTAACAACCTTGGACCTTTTAAAGTTATATTTATTTTGATTTACTGAATGGATAAAGTACATCACAGTAAATTTACATATAAGCTTAATCAAAACAACCAGTTGAGTTACTACGGTAACTTACAGTTACTAAAATATTAACTTTACCAATTAAATTAATTTACTTAATATACTCAAAGACTCGCTAAAGTTAGTCATACAAATGTTTATATCTATTTATATCTGATATCTTGATAAAAAATTTATATCTACTTATATCTTATATCTTGTTTAAATATAATAAAAGCTTTTAACTAAAAATTATTTTAACAAAAATTGTCGAATAGAATATGAAAACGTGACACCATTTTTTTATATTTTCATTTTATTAGAAGCGATATTAAAAATAAATATAAAAAAGAAATCTATTTGAACAGAAGAATTTTAGTTTTTTAAGTCTCTTATTCAAATACACAAGCCTCTTCAACGGTAGCTCTCAGCCTTGGGGAGGTAAATTATAAATTAAAAAAAAACATAACTTTGCAATTGAAATTTAAAATTTAAAAAAATTAGAGAATTTATAAAGAATTTGAAGAAACTAGGGAGAATGAGAAAGAAAGTTTTTTTTGTGTAATTCGTAATACTTGTAATTGTTGTGATATATTTAGATTTTGTTTCCTGAAAATAGTCTTAAAAGTAGAAACATTCTATAGCAAACATTAAACCAGTGATAGCTAAAGTTAAAATAAAAATTAAATTATAAAAAAATTAAATTAATAAATTATTTTACTTCTGTTTAAAGAAATTTTTTTCTAAAAAAATTATTTAAGCATATTCTTAAAGTTAAGGAAAATAATTCGATTTATTAAGCCAAATTTTTTTGTTTCACTTTTTATTGGAAAACAATTTAAATAAAAACTTAATTATACTTTAATTCTTAATTCAAGAAACAATAAATTATAAAAACGTGGTATTTAATGTTTTTTTGCTTTGATCTTAATCGATTGGTCTATAGATTATAGGCTTTTATGGTCTATAGGCATATTTTTGTGTAAATATGACGTTTTATGGCAATAATGTTTTCATTTATTATTTAGAACAAATTGATTTATTTACTTTGTTTTATTTTAAACGGGTTTTATGTTATTAAGTTTATAAACTGTATAAAACAGCACAAAACAGTGTCACAAAGTTGTTTCACACCAACACCAAGCTCTTTATATTTTTAAAACAACTTTGCAGTTTGTTTTTTTATTGTTTTAGAGCTTTTTACAAAAACAATTTTTTTTTTTCACGATTAGATTTTTTTTGCATTAACTTGAGCCCTGATATATATATATATATATATATATAATATATATATATATATATATATATATATATATATATATATATATATATATTATATATATATATATAAAGCCCTCGGAACTAGAGTCGGCACTTCGTAATGCCGCCCTGAGAGTGTTTGAGGTCAGCAAAAAACTGCCAACCTTGTTTATATGTCTTATGGTAAGACCTTTGTTTCAATTTTTTTTTGACGACCTGATACCGACCTCTGAATGATTGATGTTGGCAAATTATTTCCAACCTCATTTTTCCTAATTCCGAGGGTTGTAAATAGATAACATATATGTGTGTATGTATATATATATATATATATATATATATATATATATATATATAATAAATATATAATATATATATATAATATATATATATATATATATATATATATATATATATATATATATATCTATATATATAGACAATATTTTAGGCTATCAACAAAAAAAAGGAAGCGGTCTAAAGGCAAAAAAAATGGACATACACCAATTACACCAATTACAATTACATGGACATACACCAATTACAAATACAAAAAAAAAATGGACATACACCAAAAAAGCACATACACAAATTGAAAAAGGCATTTGATCATCATCACGGTGTTTCACAAAGTCAAGTAGCTCAAAGATTCAATTGTGATCAATCGTATATATCTAAAATTCTTAAAAACAAGACAAATATTAGATATAAAAAGAAGAAAAAGATTCCACATCGAAGCGAAAACCAACTAGCTCAAATCAAACCTTAGTGTTGGCATATACTTTCGAATCAAACCTTTGTGTCGAATCAAACCTTTGTGCTCGAATCAAATCTTTGTGTGGGCATATATTTACAGGTCAGGTCAGGTTATCCTGCTACTAGTAACATGTAACCCAGTACAATCTACTTCATGTCCTGCTGCCTTGTAGGATACGCCTTTTGAGGCACAGGCTATAAGATACCAACTCCGACTTAAAACTCCCCCTGCCTCGGGGCTCGTGGTTGAGTAAAGGCTAGAGATGGTGTCTCGATAAAAATACTCACCTAGGGCAGATGTTAAATGTATCCGGCTACTGTCTTATAGAAAGCCTCCTAGGCAAAGACTTAAGGGGTAAACAGATTCTACCTGTTGACCAGCCTCGCATCCCTTTTTCATCTATTAGGCTGGCACAGACGTATTTTTAATACATTGTTTCCAGTTTAGGATGTTAAATGCTGGATCTTCTTGACTCAATGCATGGGTTTTGCTTGTGTCTCTGTTTTTATGACTAGGCAACTCATTCTATTATCTCCTAATGAGGGTACAGCTCTAAAACTCAGTTTTATGGTTCTGAGGCTGGCTGGTAGTCAGGTTTCCCGAACTCTGTGGTAGCTCTCAGAGAGGCTGATTCCATCAATAGCTGAAAAATATCAAAGTATTAACAGTGCCATGTTGTGCATGGATGGTGTCCCTGTTTCTACTTTTGGTGCGCATTGCAGAGGCCACATTCGGAGCCCTTTGTTACTGCTTAGGGTTTATTAATAGTAATGAGGCCATTGCTTGGGCTATTAAACAGTGTTCTGAGTACTATTTATGCTTTGAGTAAAGTTCCTCAATCTAATGTTAAAATGAATAAGTATCAAAAACTATAAAACACAAAAAACCATCATCATCACCAAGTCCTCTAAACCTATCATTCACTAATATTCGTGGTCTTTGAAGTAACTTTTCTTCTGTTAAGTCTTATCTCTTGCAAAGTTCACCAGACCTACTTGCTCTTTGTGAAACTAATTTGAGTTTGGCTGTCTCATCTTGCGTTGATGGTTATCTTCCTTTAGTTCGTAAAGACTCCAATAGTCACATGCTTGGCCTGGGCATTTACATTCGTAAGAATTCACCCATTTGTCGTGAAACTAGGTTTGAATCCAAAGACTATTCTTTCATGTGCTTTCGTTTAGCACCAATTTACTCTATCTTTCTATTTGTTCTATATCGCTTTCCTTTATCTCAAGATGGCTCTCTTTTTGATGTTATTTCTGATCATATCGACCAAGCCCTCTCTCTTTATCCATCAGCCAATAGAGTTGTTGTTGGTGACTTTAATGCTCACCACTCTGAATGGCTTGGCTCTAGTTTCAGTGATTCTGCAGGCATAAAAGCCCACAATTTTTGCCTTTCTCAATCCCTAACTCAAATAGTCAACTTTCCAACTCGCTTTCCTGACAACCCTAATCATTTACCTTCTCTACTCTACTTATGTCTTGTTTTTGATCCTAGTCAGTGCTTAGTTTCTCCACATTTAACCTTAGGTGCTTCTAATCACAGTTTGATCTCTCTAAAACTAATATCACATTCTTCTTTATCACCTAAATTGCCCTATTATTGTACTAAATGTGCATCTTACACAACTTCGTCGATTCAGGCTGGCATGGAATCTTTTGTTTCCTATCAACGATTCCAGGTCAAGCCTCACTCATTCTTCACACTGTGCTGCTGTGATTGCACATCAAAACCTTTACTTCCATATTTATCAGCAAAACAATTCTCCAGAAAACAGATGCATGTTTATTGCTGCTAGAAACCATTGTAAAAAAGTTTTGTCTAACACCAAAGCCCGCTATTCTTAGGTCATGACATCACGTATCTTATCTCAAAAAATAGACTCTCGAGACTTCTGGAGAATCTGTAATAGTATTAATAATAAGGGCAAATCTTTAGTTCCACCTCTCTTGTATGGTTCAGACTTTGTCATCTTACCTAAAGACAAAGCTGAATTGTTTGCTTAAAACTTTTCATCAATATCATCTCTTGATTCCACTAGTTGCGTTCTACCTGATATTGCCAACAAACAGGTTGATCCATTGCTTGATATTTGTATCACTCAAGCTTCCGTATCTTAGTGATATCCTGCCCAGACTCTACAGTTTGTGGCCCGGACAACATACCTGTTATTATCTTGCAGAAGTGTTCTCCAGAGCTTTACTCTCAAAACTATTCAACGAGTGCTTATTAGAGTCTTGTTTTCCAGCCTGCTGGAAAGCGGCATCTGTTATCCCTATTTTCAATAATTCTGGAGAGTAATCTGATTTGTCTAACTACCGTCCCATTAGTCTTCTTCCTATCAAAAGTAAAGTGAATCTTTAATT